>NC_033797.1:144554809-144586795 GCF_001876935.1 Asparagus officinalis | reverse complement strand
TTTTTGATATTAGTCTCTTACATCTTTAATATTTTTAAGTTAGCCCCTCAAATCATGAAAAGTTCTTTTAGGTCCTCAAATGTTATGTTATTTATAGGTCAGCCCCTCAAGTCATTGAAACTTCTATCAAGTCCCTAAAGTTGTAAGTTATTTATAAATTAGTCCCTCAGATCATCGAAATTTCTATAGGCTCCGCCGAACCCTTCATCTATTTATAAATTTGCTGCTCCCTGATCAAGAACCTCGTCGACCTCGAGGCCGCCGCGTGCCTCTGCACGGCTATCAAAGCAAACCTGCTGGGGATGATTAATCTTAACGTCCCCGTTGATCTCAGCCTCCTGCTCAATTACTGCGGGAGGAGGGTCCCAGCTGATTTCCAATGCCCCTAATTAGCTAGCTGATGCGTGATGATGATCAGGATCGATGTTTGCTGCCAAGATTTCCTCTATTTGTTTTGTGATAATTAGGTTGTGCTTTTGTGAAGGATCGACGTCGCTCGCAGGAGTAGTACGTGTGTGGTCTTCCGGTTAATTATAATAATGAAACGTGGGTGCATGCTTGTGAACGCTCTGTTGGTGAACACCGAGCACCATGCTTACAGTACTGTACAACTAATTAACATTTTTAATGTGAAGGGTGACACTAGGGGCACACTCCCAACTACACCTCCAACCACACCCCCTCTCTCATTTGTTACAGTACACCGGGCCTCACATGGGATTTTAAATTTTTAAAATCCCATGTGGGGTCCGGTGCACTGTAGCAAATGAGAGAGGGGTGTGGTTGGAGGTGTGGTTGGGGGTGTGCCCCTATCATTTTCCTAATGTGAATTTCAGAAAACCCCTCTCGTGTTTGGGCGTTTACCAGATAACTCCCCTTAACTTTCAATGAGTCTTCTTAAATTTTCGGTTCTTGGAAAATCCCCTCTAACTATCAGAAAACCCCTCTCGTAGTTGAAACAAAGGAAGTAGAGGCTACTTCTACTACTTCTGAACAAAAAAATATGTTTTTTCTTCTGAAAAAACTTACTTACAATACTTTCTTAAACACTGATTTGACGCCTATGTGTTATCCCTACTTTCTAAATTTTTTTCTCCCCCTCAAGGCTAGAAATAGCCCGGATGTAGGTGAAACGGGTATTAATTAGGAAATAAATAATTTTTTTGATATTTCCTTTATTACCTACTTCCTAACAACTTTTCACTTCTATCCAAACAAAAAAAAAATTGAATGAAGAATGAGAAAATTATTTCCACTACTTCAAAAAATATGCGAAATAAACAAAAAAGTATTTCTTCTAGTACTTCCTACTTCATAAATTTTGACTTCATCCTCCTCATACAAAAGGTAATTATAGAGTTTTATCATTTTATCATTGTTCTAGATCGATCGAACAAATGTAAGTGCTTTATATCTTATCTGCTTTACTTTGTACATTATAGATGTTGCATTAAGGACAATGCAAATTTTAGGTGTTGGGGTGGGGACTAGTTATTTTTTCCACTTTATTTTAATTTTTTAATTCCTTTTTATGTTAATTTTTTTCTTCCTTTAATTATCACTTGCCGAATTAATAAAGTTAATTAATAATTGATCTATTTGATAAATATTAAATTTTCTAATCCCTAGTTAATTTTATACTCAAATTTACCTTTTATGATAACTCTAAATAAATTTCTTAAGAAATAATTTTTAAAATAGTATACCTTACTAAAGTCTTGACTTAGACTTTTAATTAAAGGAATAAAATTTTTGCATGCTTAACTTAGAGTAGAAAATAATTTTTCAAGATGTCTTGATCTAAATATTTTTCAAGGTATATATACAAATACACATAAATATATTAAAAAACTAACTTCGCAAAAGAAAAGTGCGAAAAATGTGCATCAATAAAAACATACTTAGAACTCAAGGTGGTTCTATCTTATAAGCCTAAGTTAACCGAGTAATTAAGCTCAATGAGTATTTTCATACTTAATGGCCTAAGCTCAATTGGGTTGGGATTCATTGGCCCAAAACTCATTAAATGGTCACTTTAAAAGGCCCGATGAAGTAGAACAAAATCACCAAGGGATAAAGAGTAAAAAAAACGCATAACAGCGTTTATAATATATATATATATGATAATATACTACTATAATATATATATATATATATATAATAATATATATACTATATATATAGTATTATAATATATATATATACTATAATATTACTACAATTACGAATATGGTATGCTTTGGTACCAGAGCATAAAATTCTATGCTTGGATAATGAGATAGGTATATTATCTCCCCTATTCAAATAGGGAGCCACATTCACATGGGTTGAATGTGGTCCCAATTGATGAGTGGATGAGAATGAGACACCTCAACTACCAGCACAAAATTTGTTACTTGTACCGAAGTATACTCATTTTTCTCATATATAATATACTTATATAGGTATATATATATACCTATATAATAATATAATATATACTATATATTATATATATATATATATAACGCTAGTACCTATAGTAGCTACTATATATTACATACTTATGTATATAATATAGTTATATTTGTATACATGTTCTTAAAAAATAATTTTGATTAAGAGATCTTGAAAATTATTTAAAACAAAGAGTTAGCATGTTTCTTTCAAAACTTTTAAATTAAATTTCTAAGTTAGACTTGGTTTTGTATAACTATAATGAAAAGATTTTCTAAGAGATTTACTTTAGAGTTATATATAAAAACGTTTTCTTGAGTAAAACTAGCTTCAATTAGAATGTTTGAATATATCAAGTAAATTAATTATTCACTAATTTTTTAAAATTGGCAAGTTAATCAAATTTTATGGGTATATTCACTGTAAACCATTACGAGACTACAACTCATCCTTTAGGGAAACCTAGACATTTAAAGGCTTGTTGTATGCGCTAAATACAACCGCGATTCCTACGAAAGTGAGTTAGAATTTTTTTTCTTCTTATAATTTATTTTTTTGTTAGAAGACTAGCAAAAGTTTAGGTGTGGGGGTATTTAATAATCATATTTTTATTGTATTTTATACCTTCATTATCTATTTCATTTAATAAAAATGTCACTAATAAATGTTTTTACCTTAATTTACAGATTAGTGATGGATTAATGAATAAAAGCCCAAAAGAATCAAACACTTTGATTTTTTTACCATTTATGAAGCCCAAATATGAAGAAAAAAGATCCATAAAAAAATCGGGTTAAGAAATCACACAAAAAAAATCTGTTGCAAACCAATCAGTCAGCCAACTGATTGGTTCGCAACAGAAATTGTTTTATGGATGTGATTTAATTCTTGATCTCCAAGAAAATCTAAGAGTTCTCATTTCATTGATGTAGGCTATAAATAGGGGTAGAAGCTTAGGGGTTTGAGTGTGAATTTTTTTTATAAAAACTCTATATAGAGTGGAGGGTTATTCTTAATTAAGAAGATTTTTCAAAATTATAACTTTTTATTATAATTAATAAAATATTTTTTTCACCTCTTCATATTGTTTTCTTTTCTTCTCTTTGTTTGATTATGAAGATGAAGATTAGTCTTCATCAAGAGGCTATAACCTTCTTGGAATGTAAATTTTCTCTTTTATCTTTTTATTTTCTTGTATATAGATTTAATATATTTTATTTAGTTTAGATTTTATTTTGCTACACTATTCACCAAGAGGCTAGAACCCTCTTGGAAATTAATTTTTATTTTTGTTTAATTTTTTTCCTTTCATTCTCCCACTTAGAGGCTAGAACCCTCTTTGAAGTTAGTTTTTATTCATTCTCTTCCTTTTATTTCTTTGTTTTTATTTTCTAAGATGTGGAACTAATTCTTGTAGGAATTCTAGAATTGAATAAAACTAGTTTAATTTCTTTTATGAATTGTGAATTACTCTTTGTGCTTAAAATGATCATGTTTAGGATAATCAACAAGAGAAGTAATTAGTAGAAGAAATTTTAGAATTATTATCTAATTGTTGTTCTTTTCATGAATGTTAATTTTTCTTAGATAATAATTTGATAAATCATCCTTTCCTTAAGTGGTTTGATAGTCTATGCTTAATAAATATAAAATAAAATATGATAAAAAGAGAATAATTTATAATTTATAATTAAAATTGATTAGTGGATTCAATTCTAGATTCCTCATATCTCTCATTGAATCCTCCATCTTTTACTTTCTTGATTTTCCTCTTTATTCTTAATTTTTATTTATTTGATTCTTGATTTTATTTTCCTTCTATTTCTTCATCTGTCTCCCTCCCCCTCTCAATTTAGTTTTTCTTTATTTTGCATATAATCACAACCACTCTCCTCATGCCTCTCCACAATCACATTTCTCACTCCTAATTGTCACACACACAACTTAAAAATTACTTTTGATTAATTCCTACAACATCTTCCTCGTGGGATTCGATATTTTTCTATACTATAATTTGATTGTGCACTTGCAATCTCAACATATTCACAACCTCCACATCAATAAATTAGATCTATAATGTTATAGTTATATTAGGAATAACATATTAGGAGTATAAATTAGAGATTTGGCGATTAAGAGAATTTAGAAATGTAGCTAAGAGAATAATTGTGATTTGGTAATTGTTCACATTGACTACACAATAAACTTATTATTATATCCTTATAAAAGGGAGTAGTTATAGCTTTTAAAATATAAATAAGAATTTATTATTTTTTATTGTTAATTTATAAGTTCAAATATTGAAATCCGGCACTTAGCGTTTGAGACTCATTTTTGTTACGCTTAGCATTTGAGACTCATTTTTATTACTATATATATGTTGCCCTCTAGCACCTTATTATTTTTGGCCCCAAGTTGGCCACTGCCTCGGGTCCAGCAACCAACACCTTAAAATTTTCCTCAAGTTGCACTCTAGTCTCTAGTGCCTTGTTTTAGCAACCAAGCGACACCACCACTTTTTTCTTCTTTTCTTTTTTGGGTTTTTGATATATATATATATATCAGTTAGTGAAATCTTTGATATCCTAAAACCTGATTTCCCTCAAATCATTAAAATTACTATTATATTTCCTAACCATAAGTTATTTTATAAAATAATTACTCTTATAAAAATTGCTAATTTTATAATTCTTTTAAGTCGTTTCAAATTAATCTCTCCGATTGCTACTATTTGTACGGCTCTTATTGTAGGGACTAAGTTATTGGATTATTAATGCCTTCTGATCCGGGGAATTCAAATGGGCACGAAAAGATGGGGTTCTGCTGGTGCGCGCGCTATAACAATATGATTTGATGTTTGTTAGGTAAATCATGATGGTAACTAAATTTGGCAGTGCTGATAATATGCAAAACACCTTTGATGGTTGATGTGTCAATGGAAAAATCCAGTTATCCCTGGTATACAATGTTCTAACTCAGCCTACTACATCATTAACCTAGGCGGACATATAACTTGGGGGGATTGCACTATCCTAAGCATTCAATTATTCTTTGGTTAGTTAATTAATCACTCCAGACTCCTCACTTAGGAAAGGCTGTGTCGTCTTAGATTACTAGACACTAATCAGTGTGTCTTCCTGTGTTCTAGTCAATTGAAAAACTGCAGGCACTTGTTTTTTGAATTTCAGTATTCGGCTGATGTTTGGAACAAGGTGATGGACTGGATGGGATTCACATGGAGATCCTGCGATTGGAGCCAACTCATAAACTGGTACTCCTATATATAATCTAAAAGGGAGGGGATTCAAGAAGAAGTTGAAGAGAATGGCTCTCTTGGTTGCAATATACTCAATTTGGCAAGAGAGAAATGTCAAAATCTTCCAAGGGAGAGCTCGTGGATCTGATAAGCTTTTTTCGGGCCATCAAATTCTCCATTTATTCTAAAATTTTGAACGAAAACTTTTTTTTTTGGTAAATGAAAAAATTTATTCATTTTCAAATTTTGAAATACAGCACAGCAAAATGCTCAGAACCTAAGAATACAAGAGAAAGCTCTATGTCAAAGAGCTCACAAACTCAACAAGTTACAGAGAACATATCCAAGCTCTGCAAGAATCCAAAAAATTGATGTTGAGAACATTTGATAAAATGCTAAACTTTATCTCCTTGAACACTTGATCAGAGGACTTATATCTCAGCTTGAAAATTCTGGCATTCCGTTCAATCCATATACTGTAAATTGACGAGGTAAAAGCCATTCTTTTAATTTTTTTTGTTTGAATCCCCTTCCCCTTAACCTGAAGCAGTACCAGGAACAAATTTGAGACCAATTGCATGACTTCCACTTAAATTGCAACCATTCCATCACCATAATCCAAACATTCTTCGAAAATGGGCAATCAAAAAAGAGATGATCCCTAGTTTCATGGCTGGAAACAGAGCATAAGGAGCAAGTATTGCTATTCACAATCCCCCAATTGTTAAGCCTATCTTGAGTAAGGAGATGATTTTGCATTGCTAACCAGCTGATGAAGGAATGTCTGGGAATGTTTGCAGCATCCCAGATTGTATTATACTAAGGGACTGAACCTGAAGCAAGAGATAGGGCAGTATATAGAGATGAAATTTTAATATTTGAGTTCCTGCAGCAGGATTGAATGAGAGCCTTCAAATTATCAACTCCATTATATAACCTCAAAGCTTTATCTCTAATCTTCAAAATCTGTTTCCATAACCAAGAATTTCCAGATTTTGCTTGAACAGACCAGATATCATTTTGCTTTAAGTATGTACTATGCATCCATTTAATCCACAAACTCTCCTTATTGACATGTAAATGCCAAAGGATTTTCAATATAGAAGCAAAATTCCAGTTACTTGCTGAATAAATGCTCAGGCCACCATATCTCCTGCTCAAACAAGTTTTTTCCCATGAAATGAGAGGAATTTTAGTAGACTACTCAGAACTGCCCCACAAGAACTTCCTGCTCATCTCATCAATTTTCCTGAGCACTTTCACTGGCAAAAGATAATTAGATGACCAATAGATTTGAATACCAAGCAAAACACTTTTGATAATTTGCAGTCTACCTGCATAAGATAGCCCCCTATTTTCATACAGGACTGAAATTGTCCAGAGATTTTATTTAGGAGAGGAGAGCAATCCATGAAAGATAATCTCTTGCATATCATAGGAACACCTAGATATTTTATAGGCAATGTACCCACAGAGAAATTCAGTAAGTTATTGACAGTGTTTTTAAAACTTTCATCAACTCCTCCATAGAAGATTTTGCATTTGTCTAAGTTTGCTTCCAAACCTAAAACTGAACTGAATTCCCTGAAACAATTGAAGATCCCGCCCACTGAATATATATCACATTTTGAAAAGAGTAGAAGATCATCCGCAAAGATTAGGTGGGTGATCTTAAGCTCACCACACCTAGGATGGAATTTAAAAGCTCTGTCATCCTTTAGCCTTGCCAAATTTCTAGATAAATATTCCATCCCCAAGACGAACAAATAAGGTGAAAGGGGATCACCTTGCCTTAGACCTCTTTCCCCCTTAAAGTATCCATGGAGTGAGCCGTTAAGAGAAATTGAGTATTTGGGAGAAGATATGCAAGCCATGATCCAATTAATCATCTTGACAGGAAAACCAAGGCCTTTTAACATTTCCTTAAGAAAACCCCAATTAATAGTATCAAAGGCCTTTTTAATGTCAATGCTCATCATAACCCTGGGAGAAATATGTTTCCTATTGTAATTTTTCACTAACTCATGAGCAAGAAGGATATTGCTAGAAATTTTCCTCCCTTTCACAAAGGAACTTTGTGCCTCATTGATCAAAAATCCCATAACAGACTTGATTCTGTTAGCAATGATTTTAGAAATGATCTTATAGATGTAGTTGCAGCATGTAATATGCCTAAAGTCAGATGGTGTTTTAGGGCAGGACACTTTTTTTTTTGGTCAATGAAAATTTTTATTCATTTACCAAGTATGGAAATAATAAGTACATCAAGAGAATGTTCACTCAAGACTGGTTATAGAATCCAGTCTTCAAACTTTACAATTTATCTACATATTCTTTCATATAGTGTGGTATTTTGTCATTTAAAATTCTTGTATACACATCATACTAAAGAGATAATCCGAGCTTCTTGATTTCTGTTGGAAGATTCTCAAATTTCTCTCTTGCAATATCATGTACACTGATACGGATAATGACATTCTCTTCAACTTTTTTTTGTAATTTTCCCCCCTCAAGCTCCTGCTGTACCAATTAATGATTTGGTTCCACCCACGTGATCTCCAGTTGAAACATAACCAATCCATTACCTTATTCCACACCCTTGCAGAATAAAGGCAATCAAAAAACAGATGGTGACATGTTTCTGTTTGGCCTTCCCTAGAGCATAAAACACACAAATTGGAGCTCAAGATCCTCATTCTACATAGTCTCTCTTGTGTTAAGAGTCTTGATTGAACTGCCAACCAGATGATAAAGGAATGTTTAGATATATACCATCCACCCCACACAGTTCCTGCCCACGTTTCCAGGTCAGATTGTTGAAAAAGATTCCTGTACATCACCGATACACTGAGCTTGCCATTAATACAGCTTTCTCTGATGGCATTTTGCAAGTTATTAACACCTCCAAGCTTATCAAACAGCAAATTTCTCACTCTCAGCAATTGCCTCCACAGCCATGAATCGCATTTCTTAGATTGGACTTACCAGATATTATTTTTTCTCAGATAGTGACCGTAAATCCATTTAATCCAGAGAATATCTTTCTTAAGATGTATCATCCAAAGGAGCTTCGCTGCCATGGCATAATTCCAAAATTTAGCTGAAAACAACCCCAGGCCACCATAGTCAATCCCCTGACATACAGATTCCCAGGACACTAAATGAATTTTGTGACCCCATAAGAAGTCAGAACACATACTATCAATTTTTTCAAGAACTTTGATGGGAAGAATATAGTTACTAGTCCAATAGATCTGAATTCCCATAATGAATGATTTTATCAACTGTAATCTGCCAGCATATGATAATTGTTTCCTTTTGAGCCAGTTTTGAAATTGTTCAGAAATTCTACTAATAAGAGGAGAGCAGTCTAGGCAAGAGAGTCTTTTAGAGATAAGAGGCATACCCAAATAGCGCACTGGTAGAACCCCCTCCGAGAAGCTAAGGGAGTTACAGATTTAATTTTTCTGACTTTCATCAATCCCACTCAGAAATATGGAGCATTTAGTTGGATTTGGTTCCAGGCCAGAAACTTGGCTAAATTCTGTTAGGCAGTCCTTTAATTATGAAATTGTACCCATATCAGCTTTTCCAAACATGAGGAGATCATCTGCAAACACTAGATGAGTTATGTTCAGCCTCGAACATTTGGGATGGAACTTATAAGCTCTGTCCTCTTTGAGAGTGCTGAGTTTCCGAGACAAGTATTCCATTCTAATAACAAATAGGTATGGAGATAAGGGGTCACCTTGCCTCAGTCCTCTAGCCCCTTGAAAGTAGCCATGAAGAACACCATTGATTGAGATGGAAAACTTAGGGGTTGAAATGCATTCCATGATCCAAGAAGTCATATTTTCAGGAAATTTCAATCCTATCAGCATTTTTCTGATGAAATCCCAGGAGATTGTATCAAAAGCCTTCCTCAAATTAATGTTCAAAATAGTACGAGGGGAGGAATGTTTTCTACCATAGTGTTTAACAATCTCATGAGCTAAGAGGATATTACTTGATATAAGTCTACCCTTTACGAATGCACTTTGAGCATCACTTATCAGATATCCCATTACTCCTTGAATTCTAGTTGCAATGACTTTAGTAATGATTTTGTACACACAATTGCAGCAAGATATAGGTCTGTAGTCAGATGCATATTGTGGATTAAGAATCTTTGGAATTAAGGTGATGGAGGTAGTATTGATTGTACCAAGAAGTTTTCCTGAGGTAAAGAATTCTTCAACTGCTGAGAAAAGTTCCTCACTGATAATACTCCAGGAGGCTTTGAAGAACAGAGCACTGTAACCATCTGGGCCAGGACTTTTATCATTTGACATAGAGCAGATAGCTTTTTTTATTTCATCTCTTGTAATTAGGGTACTAAGAGCTTGTCTCTGATCATGTGAGAGGAGAGGTCCATTAGCAATCACCATCGGATCAGGATCAGATGTAGGGACTGAGGTTCCCAGCAATTTGTTGTAATATCCAACAATTTCAGATATAATACCCTCATTATCAGTGATTCTATCTCCTCTTTCATTATATAGCGTAAGAATTCTATTATGATGTCTTTTCTTTTTCATGATAGAGTGGAAGAATTTAGAGCCTTTATCTCCTTCTAAACTCCAACTGATATTAGCTTTTTGCTTGTAGAAGGAAGATTCACATTCCAGTAATCTGTCATATTTTTTGATACACTCCTTTTCTCTATTGATCAAATCTGAACTGAAGGGATCACCATTTAACAGCCTTTGAGTATCAGCTAATTCATCTTTTTCTCTATGCACTTGTTCACTTATATTCATAAAATGCTTCTTGTTCAGTTCTTTGAGAGCAGGCTTTAACTTCTTGAGCTTTGTGTGGAAACTGTACATTTTGTAACCTTCAATGTTTTGCTCCCAGACTTTTTTGACTGTAGGGATGAACTCAGGATGTTTTATCCACATGTTGAAGAATTTGAATGGCTTTTTACCCTTTATAGCATCATCTTCAATAGTTAACAAGGCAGGAGAATGATCAGAACATCTAGGCAGCAGTTTTACCCTTTATAGCATCATCTTCAATAGTTAACAAGGCAGGAGAATGATCAGAACATCTAGGCAGCAGAAACTCCACTTGACTTAGTTAACAAGGCAGGAGAATGATCAGAACATCTAGGCAGCAGAAACTCCACTTGACTGGTTGTATATTAATGAATCCAATCCTCATTAACCAAGCATCTGTCTAATCTAGACCAGATTCTGTTATCAGCATCCTGTTTATTATTCCACGTGAAGTAGCATCCAACTGATTTTAGATGAAGTAAATGACTTGCACTGATGAAATTTTGAAAATCCTCTATATCAGTATCAGAAACTGGTATACCTCCAATCTTTTCATCATAGCTAGAAATTGTATTGAAATCCCCTCCAATGACCCAGGGACCATTGACATTGTTTTTAAGAGCCAGAAGATCTCTCCAAAGGGTCTTTCTGTTAGCCATTTGATTCTGAGCATAAACAATAGTACACAAGCTAGAGAACTTCCCATTTTTGGAATCAATGGTGCAAGTAATGTGTTGATCAGTTGAGCTTAATACTTGAACATTGAAAATATCAGAATCCCATAGAATCCAAATTCTTCCATTCCTGGCTTCATGCACATTAGAAGTCCATTTCCAGTCTTTGGTAATTTGCATAGCTATCCTTTTCAGCTTATTTTCATGAAGTTTAGTTTCCAGAAGGCCTATTAATGATATATCATATTCTTGTATGAACTGCTTTACTATCTTGTGCTTGGAGGATTTATTAAATCCTCTTATGTTCCAAATAGCAAGATGCATTTAGATAGAATTACCACCCCTATCAACACATGATGGGTTATCTAAAGGGGAGAAATGAGACAATTGAATACCTGAGAATTCAGCAATGCCTATAGAAGATCTCCTTGCTAGATTAGTTTTGTTGACGCTAGAAAATCCAGAAGCATTGACAATTGGAGCTGAGTAGAGATATGGATCATTTGCTGGAAATGTTAAGCTCCCTTTCCCCACAATTCTACTTTCAGCCTGTGCATGTTTTTCAGTCTGTGCATGTTTTCCAGCAGACAGAGTCTCTTTGTTTTTTCCAGCAATTTGCTCAGTGTTGATATTTACTTCAGGTATTTGCTGAACAACAGAATCTCTCTCTAGCCCAGGAATAATAGCAGGTTCTTTGCTAAGTACAGGAGCAACTTCAGCCTGTCTAATAACAGAAACTCACATCCTTTTAGTCTTAATTCTTCTACATTGTTCTGTAACATGACCAATCTTACTACACAAAGAACACCACTTTGGTTTATATTCATATATGACTGATTGTGTGTAGCTTATTCCATCAGGCCCTTGAATGTTTAACTGATCAGGCAATGGATCTTTCAATGGCAACTTGACCTCTAATAAAACTCTTGCATAGCTCAATCTCTCTCTATTTGCCGTGAGCTTGTCAGTTGCAATAGGCTTACCAATTAGGCTAGCAACTTTACTGATTCCTATTGAGCTCCATAAGTTTAACCTTAAATTTGGAAATTGCGCCCACATAGGATAGTAAAAGTCTTGCATCTTATCAATATCAGCATCAATCTTTTCTTTTTCTTGATAGAGTGGAAGAATTTAGAGCCTTTATCTCCTTCTAAACTCCAACTGATATTAGCTTTTTGCTTGTAGAAGGAAGATTCACATTCCAGTAATCTGTCATATTTTTTGATACACTCCTTTTCTCTATTGATCAAATCTGAACTGAAGGGATCACCATTTAACAGCCTTTGAGTATCAGCTAATTCATCTTTTGCTCTATGCACTTGTTCACTTATATTCATAAAATGCTTCTTGTTCAGTTCTTTGAGAGCAAGCTTTAACTTCTTGAGCTTTGTGTGGAAACTGTACATTTTGTAACCTTCAATGTTTTGCTCCCAGACTTTTTTGACTGTAGGGATGAACTCAAGATGTTTTACCCACATGTTGAAGAATTTGAATGGCCTTTTACCCTTTATAGCATCATCTTCAATAGTTAACAAGGCAGGAGAATGATCAGAACATCTAGGCAGCAGAAACTCCACTTGACTGGTTGTATATTAATGAATCCAATCCTCATTAACCAAGCATCTGTCTAATCTAGACCAGATTCTGTTATCAGCATCCTGTTTATTATTCCACGTGAAGTAGCATCCAACTGATTTTAGATGAAGTAAATGACTTGCACTGATGAAATTTTGAAAATCCTCTATATCAGTATCAGAAACTGGTATACCTCCAATCTTTTCATCATAGCTAGAAATTGTATTGAAATCCCCTCCAATGACCCAGGGACCATTGACATTGTTTTTAAGAGCCAGAAGGTCTCTCCAAAGGGTCTTTCTGTTAGCCATTTGATTATGAGCATAAACAATAGTACACAAGCTAGAGAACTTCCCATTTTTGGAATCAATGGTGCAAGTAATGTGTTGATCAGTTGAGCTTAATACTTGAACATTGAAAATATCAGAATCCCATAGAATCCAAATTCTTCCATTCCTGGCTTCATGCACATTAGAAGTCCATTTCCAGTCTTTGGTAATTTGCATAGCTATCCTTTTCAGCTTATTTTCATGAAGTTTAGTTTCCAGAAGGCCTATTAATGATATATCATATTCTTGTATGAACTGCTTTACTATCTTGTGCTTGGAGGATTTATTAAATCCTCTTATGTTCCAAATAGCAAGATGCATTTAGATAGAATTACCACCCCTATCAACACATGATGGGTTATCTAAAGGGGAGAAATGAGACAATTGAATACCTGAGAATTCAGCAATGCCTATAGAAGATCTCCTTGCTAGATTAGTTTTGTTGACGCTAGAAAATCCAGAAGCATTGACAATTGGAGCTGAGTAGAGATATGGATCATTTGCTGGAAATGTTAAGCTCCCTTTCCCCACAATTCTACTTTCACCATGTGCATGTTTTTCAGTCTGTGCATGTTTTCCAGCAGACAGAGTCTCTTTGTTTTTTCCAGCAATTTGCTCAGTGTTGATATTTACTTCAGGTATTTGCTGAACAACAGAATCTCTCTCTAGCCCAGGAATAATAGCAGGTTCTTTGCTAAGTACAGGAGCAACTTCAGCCTGTCTAATAACAGAAACTCACATCCTTTTAGTCTTAATTCTTCTACATTGTTCTGTAACATGACCAATCTTACTACACAAAGAACACCACTTTGGTTTTAGTCTTAATTCTTCTACATTGTTCTGTAACATGACCAATCTTACTACACAAAGAACACCACTTTGGTTTATATTCATATATGACTGATTGTGTGTAGCTTATTCCATCAGGCCCTTGAATGTTTAACTGATCAGGCAATGGATCTTTCAATGGCAACTTGACCTCTAATAAAACTCTTGCATAGCTCAATCTCTCTCTATTTGCCGTAAGCTTGTCAGTTGCAATAGGCTTACCAATTAAACTAGCAACTTTACTGATTCCTATTGAGCTCCATAAGTTTAACCTTAAATTTGAAAATTACACCCACATAGGATAGTACAATTCTTGCATCTTATCAATTTCAACATCAATACTCCATGGTTTCAGCATTAGAGGTCTGGACCCAAAAAAACCAGGGGCCAACTTCAAGAATTTCTCTCATAGAAGTTTCTGATTGAAAGTCAAAAAGGAATAATCCTTGTTTGATTAGTGAGACCTTTGGTATAGAGATATTACCCCATAGTTTGTTGACATAGGACTCCATTGATTTAAATTTGACATTTAATCCTATGACATGTCCAATTAAAGCATTTTTCCATAAACCTTCTCCTTCCTTCCATTCTTCAGCAGAAAAAGAGACTGTATTGGAATTGGAAGATGGTAAGAAATTCAAAGATAATCCATTTCCTGCTTTCCTATTATCAGCAAAAAGGCTAGCAAAAGTTTTGTTTGTCTTTTCACTATTAACCACATCATTGTGGACCTTAACAGCCTCATCCTGGACATCATTCTCCTTTGTCTCCAAATTAGAAACCACAGGATTTTTATCAATATTTTCTACTCTGATCTTCTTAATAGAATTAGACAAATCATTCAATCTATCCTCAGACAACTTATTCACATCATTTATTAATGAAACAGTGTCGAGATCAAGCATCGATTCAGAGTTCACTCTATCGAAGGCAAGAACTCTAGAAGGAATATCATAAGGCTTATGAATCAAATTAGAATTAGAAGAAATCACCTCCAATTCAACCTCATCTGCCCAAGAAACCCTAGATGAGCTGCAGGCGCCATCACAAGAAATAACAGGTTTACTTATGAGACGACGAGCTTGAATTCCATTCAACTGAGAAGAGCTCAAATCATGCTTAGAATCGACCAGGAAATCAGAAGATCGGAGTATTTCCTCCATTGATTTCTTCTTCTTTTCCCCTATTAGACCTGTCGAGCCCATAGCTATATTGTTGACTCCTTCATCATCCTCAGCAAAACTGGTATCAATTTGATCGACCTGTCGAGCCCATAGCTATATTGTTGACTCCTTCATCATCCTCAGCAAAACTGGTATCAATTTGATCCCCCAATCTAATCAAACTTGAATCCGCTAACTCCTTCATCATCCTCAGCAAAACTGGTATCAATTTGATCCCCCAATCTAATCAAACTTGAATCCGCTACTCTGAATCCTATGTTGAAGAGATTTCTCCTACTCACCTTCTTCTTCTTCGCCATAAAAAACCAGGCGGGTGCGCAAGTTAGCAAGAAACAGATCTCCCGCTAACTTGCACCATCAGAAGCCCGCCAATTTTTACCTCACCTTGTAAAACCAAAAGTTAAGGCCTTTGATTACTTTCTAAAGTTGGGCATGACACTTTTGGAATCAAAGTGATAGCTGTGGCATTAATTGCTCCTAAAAGTTTACCTGTATTGAAAAATTCTTCAACTGCCAGAGAAATATCATCACCAATCACACTCCATGCTGATTTGTAGAATGACATGCTATATCCATCAGGTCCAGGAGCTTTGTTTTCAGACATAGAGTGAACTGCACTCCTGATTTCATCCCTGGAAACTGGAATAGTTAGAGTGTCAGCTTGAGTACTATTTAAACATGGTCCATATCTTAAAACATTAATATCTGGATTTGAAGTGAGAGAAGTTGAGCCCAAGAGAGATTTATAGAAAGAAATCAACTCATTGATTATCTCATTTCCATCAGTGATCCTGTCTCCTGCACTGTTATACAGCATCATGACTCTATTGTGGTGCCTTTTTGCTTTAATAGTAGAGTGGAAGAAGCTTGTACATCTATCCCCTTTCACATTCCATTGAATCCTAGCTTTTTGATGATAAAAAGACATCTCACATTCCAGCAATTTATTAAAAGTAGCTATACAGATTTTTTTCTTGATTAATTAAATCAGCATTTAGAGGATCTCTTTGAAGATTGCTTTGAACAGTTTCCAAATTCATTCTTGCTCTAATCACTTGTTCACTGATGTTGTGAAAGTTTCTCTTGTTAAAATCCTTCAGAGCAATCCTCAGCAACTTTAATTTGTTTACTACAAAATACATTTTGCATCCTGTAAAAGAATTTTGCCAAACAGAAGAGACAGAGTGCATGTATCTTTCATGCATTGTCCACATCTTATAAAACTTGAAAGGTTTTTTCCCTTGATCACAGTTATCATAAATTGAAACCAAAGTTGGGGAATGATCAGAACAGTTTGGAAGAAGGAATTCAGCATGACTTGAACTATATTGATTTAACCATGAGTCATTAATCAAGGCTCTATCAAGCCTACTCCAAACTCTAGAGTTTGCCTCTTGTTTGTTGTTCCATGTGAAGAAACATCCCTCGGTTTTCATATGGGATAAATGACATCTGTCTATAAAGTCCTTGAAATCAACTATTTCAGCCTCTGAAACCACAACACCTCCTAACATCTCTTCACTGTCAATTATGGAGTTAAAATCACCACAAAGAATCCAAGGTATATTACCAGTATTTTGATGAATTTGAGTAAGATCTAACCAAAGATTTTTCCTGCCCTCTAGTTGATTATGGCCATATATAGAAGAAATTAAGCAATCAAACCTGCCATCTAAAGACTTAACTTTGCAGGAAATATGCTGAGTAGATAAGCTGACAACATTTACTTCCAGGATATTGGGATCCCATAAGATCAAAATCCTAGCTCTTCCTGTAAAATTAGCATTAGAGAGCCATTTCCAGTTATTACCAGCAATTTTCTTAGCTGAGATAGGAAGCTTATCCAATTTTATTTTTGTTTCAATGAGAGCCAAAAAGGAGAGATGATGTTGCATAATATGAAGCTTTGCTAAATGTTGTTTAGAGGACTTATTCAGCCCTCTAATATTCCAAAAAGAGAGATTCATATAGACTTTGCACCCCCTCTATCCACTGAAGAGGGGTCTATATCCAAGCCATTGAGATGAGCAAATGAATTTCCAAGAGCAAGAATATTCTTCATACCCACATGCTGTGTACAAGCTTTACTGATGAGCTTGCCAACTTGAGATGAATCACCTTTAGCTGTAAAATCCCTGAGCTTGCCAACTTGAGATGATTTGCTCACTATATGCTCTTTTTGTGTGCAGGTTTTGCTGGCATATGGCCTAGTAGCACCAGATGATTCCCCAGGCCCAAAGTCCTGAAAATACTTGCTCTCTATATCTTTGCCTGATATTTGTACATGTTGTGTGTAGGTCTTACTGGCAGATTGAAAATTTTTGCTCCCTTCATCACCTGATAAATGTTCCTGAACATGCACAACATGCACAGGATTCACTGTTTTCATATTGTTGCCATAAACATGATTTACTTGGCTTAAAACCACTTGGTCACTCCCCTCATAACTGGTAGATACCTTGGAAAAATCCACATGAGATTTATCTACATCAACAGCTGACTTTACTTGATCTTCCAGATTACCAGTATCAGGAATATTAGCAGAGTCAGTTTGAAGCACTTTTTTCAGAACCCACTTTTGTGTCCTGGGAATTCTTTTACAGTAAGATGTATCATGCCCAACAAGCTTGCAATTATCACACCACTTAGGCTTTAGCTCATAAAGCACTCGTTGATTTGCAATTTTACCATTTGGACCATGAATAGGTATCAAATCAGGGAGAGGATTTGGCATCTGAACTTCAACCAAGACCCTAGCGTAAGCCAATCTTTGCTTATTGGCAGTAAGCTTATCAGTAGCAATAGGTCTACCAATTTGGCTAGCAATTTTACTTATAGCATTAGGAGTCCACAAATTTAGCCTTAATCCAGGTAACTGTAACCAGACAGAATATATATTTTCCTTTATCTTGAACATATCATTATCATTTGTCCAGATTTTTAACAATAAGGGTCTAGAACCAAAAAACCAAGGTCCATTAGCAAGGATATTCTCTATTTCCTCCCTATTTTTGAATTTAAACAGAAATAAGCCTGGCTTAAGCAAGCAGACTTCAGGCATAGACCAGTGTACCCAAACTTTTTGAACAAAGTTTTCCATGGCCTTAAACTTGACATTTAAACCTATAACCTGCCCAATCAAAGAAAATTGCCAGATAGAATTACCTTCATTCCATTCATCCTCATTAAAATTTACATAATCTTTATTCTCAGATGCCACAAAATTCAAGCACATACCACTGCCAGATTTCCTGTTGTCAGCAAAAAGACTAACCCAGGATTTCTTGACAGGATTTTGATCTATGTGAGAAGAAGGATTACTAGCATCTTTAATCTCTTCAACAGGATCCAATGAAACAGAATCAAGAAAATCCTTACTAGCATCTTTAATCTCTTCAACAGGAACCATTGAAACAGGATCCATTGAACTCAAAGGAGCAGGAGCAGAATCAAGAACAGAGAAATTTACCTCAACTGGAACAGCCGATGATATAATCTCGTCAGCCCAAGATTTCTTACCAGATTGAGAACTAGAAGCCCCTGCAACCTGACGTGCAATCACCTAAGGAGAGACCTGATCCATACCAGCTCCAGATTGAGAGCAAGAAACATCATAAGTCTAACGATCAATCTCTTGAGAAGAGATCAGATTCCTACTAGATCCAGAGAAAGAATTCTTCAAGATATCCGCCATCAACCTCTTTTTCTTTTCTCCCTTTGGCCCCGTTAACCCCATCGGAATCAAGGAAACTTCATCTTCTTCAGCCGATCCAGAATCAGAATGATCAGAATGAATCACAGAACTCAAATTTGAAGAACTAAAACCAAGATTAAGAATTTTTTCCCCATGATTTCTTCTCTTTTTTGCCATAACTCACCACGGCGGGGGCGCACAATAGCATAGAAAATCGCCTGCTATCATGCACCTAACTAACTAACCGCCCTAATTTTCTTTACGTTAGACTTTTGTCACTAACGTAATGAACTCGACAACCAATTGATACTTCATTTTTGAACGAAAACTTACCTGCACATATGAAGGAAGTCTTAGAGAAAATGTAATTTCCGTTTCTAGTTTACCAGGCTAAGCTAAGCCTGATTTTGATGTACAACACTATTTCGCAATTGGAAAATGAATAAAGTTTAAATTCATTGACCAAAAAAAAATCTGATATATCAATCGGAGAGCATGAAATCTACTCCTACATGAATGTGTGTCCAACTACAAAAGCCTGAATGCCAGCCTAATTTTCTGATGCAAGCCATGAGGGGGGGAGGGGAAAAAATCCAAAACAATGCCCTTATTATTGTTATTATTATTATTTTAATTTTTATTATTTTCCGACATAGACCAAATTGCGGTCCACTCGCGTATACAGTATTACGATAGAAGTTGTACTCCTGTGGTATTTAATTACCAACGAAAGGCCAAATGTAGCAAGATGGTGGTGATATTTTCTTGAAGCAAGGGAAGGCAATTGCCTAAACTCATATCCCCACCCCTTCACAACCCTCCAAACCCCTCCCTTGTCCTTCCTTAGCATCCTCGTGGTTTGCCAGCTCAATCCACCAATTCCGCGCAGTGCCTCACACAAAGCCAATCAATCTTCGCCTCTACCACCCCCCCCACCCCTCCTTACCCCCCACCCGCACCCCACGCCACCCACCGCCACACAAACACATCGAGCCAGCACCTATAAAAGCGCCAACCTCCCTCTCCGCTCCAAACTCCCCACAACCATCACTGAGCAGACAGCTACACCGTAACTCACATCAATTGGCTAGCTACCCCTTAATTGTGCTGATCGATGCCGATCGAGATGGCCACTCAAAGACCCCATGCCTCAGACTGCTCTATTCCTCCACCCTGCAAACCTCCTCCTCTTGTGCAAAGCCATCGCCGCTCGCTGCGGCACGTGCCCCGGGCCCGACGTCGCCGAGCCCCCGGCTCCGAAGCCGGCCCTAGGCACCGAAGCCGCCCAGAAGGCCGAGCCCCGACAGCAATTGCCCGGCCGAGCACCCCTGAAGCTCGGCGTCTGGGCGCTAGACGTCCTCGGCCTCATCAACCTCAACATCGGCAAGGCGCCGAAAACGCCGTGCTGCTCTCTGCTCAAAAACCTCGCCAACCTCGAGGCCGCCGTCTGCCTCTGCACGGCTATTAAAGCCAACGTTCTCGGGACGAACCTCAACATTCCTGTTGACCTCAGCCTCCTGTTGAACTACTGTGGGAAGAAAGTCCCCACTGGGTTCCAGTGCGCTTAAGTTCGTTAATGGTTGCTCGTTAATTTACTTGATTTGGTTTTTAAATTGTTTATTTGTTGTAATATTTGAAATGGGTTTTTGTTGTTTGTTAATTTGCTGTTAATTAACGAATAAGTCTTTATTTGTTTGTGTGTGTGTACGTGAGAGAGAGAGAGAGAAACCCTAGCTAGGGTTTTGTAGGGGCTTGGTGTTTTTGTTATAGTAGTGTGTGCGACTTTGGAAGTGGGAATTGAATTGTATTTATCATCAATGAATGAATTTGTTTTAAGTTAAATATCTGAGTTTGGAATGAATGATTAACTTGATGTGACACGTTGGAGTAAAATATATGCAAATGAGTTTTCCAATACCAAAAAAAAGAAAAAAGAAAAAAGAAAAACATCTCGCCAACATACCTCAAAGTTGAACAAAATATAACTTTGATATTCTCGCTAATTAGTTTAGTCGAGAGAGACTACAAAACTCAACAATGGCAGACCCAAATTAAAACAGGAGATTCATGGATGTGGAAGCAACTGGTTAGAACAAGAGATAAAGTTATGGCTATGTGTGGAGGTGAAGAAAATCTGAGGAATCTTATCAACTCATGCCATCATAGTGATAAACTAAGGCTTTCGGACCTATACAATGCTCTATCCCTTGTTTCCCAGGAAGTGTCATGGTATAATTTGGTTTGGAGTGGACTCAATGTTCCCAAACACTCTTTTATATGCTGGTTGGTCTTACAAGATAGAATCCTAACTCAAGATAGGCTACTTAGAAGAGGGGTCATTGATTCAAATACCTGTTGCCTTTGCTCTGGAGCTGAGTGCGAGACCAGAAAGCACTTGTTCTTTAAATGTGCTTATTCTTGTGAAATATGGAATAGAGTTATGGAATGGCTGGGGTTCAATTGGAAGTCATGTTACTGGAATCAACTCATTCATTGGTTTATAGTCAGGTTAAGAGGAAAAGTGCTTAAGCAAAAATTGAAGAGGCTGGCGTTAACTGCAACTATCTACTATATCTGGCAAGAAAGAAATGCAAGGATTTTTAGACAACAATCCAGGAATCCTGATCAAATGGTCAAGTTGATTCAAACTGAAATTTGGATTATAATGCTCAACAAACCAGGAGTTAGCAGTGATATGGATAGCTCATTGTTGTGATTTGTAGTATCGATCATGTCCGTATCAGTTATCTATTATGGCAAAGTGTGATATTACAGGTTTTCGACAAGAAGCTTGAATAACAAATTCATGGGGTGGAGTTCTGTAATAGTGTGGACTGGGTGTATATATAACCAGTCTTTGGGTTTCTTGTATCTTTGATGAGCACATACATTTTCATACTTGGTGATGAATAAAATTCATTCATTTACCAAAAAAAACTCTTGTGCCCCATTTGACGAAGATTTACGGTGGAGAAGTTAAAGAAAAATAGTTAACATGGTTTGTCATTTGTTAATCTGTTTGATTAGTTTATTTTAGTTATTGTGAACATTTCCTGTCTTTGGAAATAAAAAGGATTACAATCACTTTCTTTATATACGCACGGGTCATCTCTTCACACGTCTAAATAGGTAGATTAGTAAACCTCTCATTCTGAGGATTAACATATTTTAGAGGGATTTGTAAACCTTTTTTATTTTTTGGGTATTTGACAAATTACAAAAATGAGTCAATTAAGGTTAGCCCTCTCGGGAAGGAAAGCGCTATGGTTGTTACAGCTTTGGCAGGTTCAGGAGGGGGTTAACACCAAATTAAATTTGCTCTTTGTAGTCTCATTCAATTATGTTAATCGGTAAAACATGGGGTAAGCTTTCAGATTTTTATTTTACTTATATAATTATACAAATCTTTTTTTAGTCTTTAAGGATTATGATAGGCTAAAATATCAAAGGACCTACCACTGCATTAAAAGTCTGAAGTAGTGAGGGTTATAATTTTGTTTTATGTGCCCCCATATGTTGAGCACTTTTTTATGGACAGAAATGTGGACTAAAGTATTATTTAGTTTTTCTCTAAAAATTTATTTAAAGTTTATTATCGATGGGATTTGGACCCAGATTGCGTTGATACCATGTCTCAAAGTGAGTGCTACTAGTACAAAAATTTGAAATTTATGATGAAGGTAAAAGTGTTGCGCGCAGCGGAAATTTCGGCAGTACCTCCGCAGCACAACAAGAGAGTTAGATCGCAACAATAGGAATTCTCGTTTTACCAAAGAAACAAGAACCAAAAGTAAAATATCTCAACAAAGTGGGATATCATCTCTTTCTCTCATCAATTCTAGCACTGACTTGTCGACAAAACCTAAATAAGCTATTACAAATCACACAAATAACGAGACAACCAATTTTATGTGGTTTGGCAAATTGCCTACGTCCATGGTGTTTTCAGCGAAAGTTGTTTCCATTGCAGATTCCATTAAAACTTCGATCGTTTACAAAGAATTACAATGAAAATAAAAGAAAATACAACTCTCGAGAAAATAACACAGAAATTGTTTATCAACTCCTGCTTTTGTGGGACTTTGCCTGTGCCGGGAATGCTTTAGTTCGTGGACCACCGATTCGTAGATCGAGAGGTTGTTTAAGGATCTCTCCTTCGTTTATCGAAGTAAAGATTTGAAAACGAATATCTTATCGATGTAAGATGTCCGTTCTTCCAAAGATCAAGTCTGAGCTTAGATCTCTAGGATTCACCAAATGATGCTTGTCAGAGGGTGAAAATTCTCTCTTTCTTTCTCAAAATCACCAAAGACTCAAGTATCTTCTGCTCCAAAAATGCTCTCCGTCCTTTAATTCGTGCCTAGGGAGGTATTTATAGGGCTCTCAGTGCACCACAGTTAAAACGGAGGCGAAATAACTGACTGGCCGTTTTCTCTTTGGCCGCTGCAGTCTACACTGCCGCGGCTATTGGCGCGGCAGTATAAGCTGCCGCGGCCGAAGAGGCAGTTATCAGCACGTTTGATCGTGCTTAAAACCGCTCTCCCACGACTTTTAACCACCTTTTTTCGTGGCTTAACTGCTTGTCCACGTCAGCACACGTTCTGTTTCTGGTATGCTGCCACGTGGGCCTCAAAAATCATCATATAACTATTTCGTAACTGCTGCAACACTCCTTTAACATAGCCGCGGCACCCTAGATTGCAGCGCCCAAGCCGCGACACGACAAGCTGTCGCGCTTCAGCCGCGACACGACAAGCTGTCGCGCTTAAGCCGCGGCACTATATGCTGTCGCGCCTTAGCCGCGACACCATGAGTTGCCGCGCCACCTTGTGTTGCCTGATGACGAGTAAATTGTTCTCGCATGTTGTTTTGAATGGTATTTGGATGTCTGCAAGTATTTTTTGACGCCTACAGATACCCCCTCCAAAGTATCTCAGACTCATCATTTCTTTTAGAGAGGAGTCTGGGACACTTTGGATATGATAGGCTTTCCCTGCAATTTCTCCAGTTCTTTGTTGAGGAAATTGCGTAGAATGGTCTGTGAATGGCTTCAATCCTTGACTTCTTTATCTCTTAGTCTACTCAATGCTTTGTAGAATAGCTAAGATTCCTCCGGTGCTGCGTTTATCGCGTGCCCGTCGTCGAAGTCTTGAATCAGAACTGTTGTTGAAGAATGGAGAAATAGTTTATACTCATATGCTCTATTGGAGTGTTCGGGAAACAGTTTAACCTCATGTACCCGTTGGGAGGTTCAAGGAGATGCAGTTTATACTCATATACTCATCGGAGTGTTCAGATGTGTATTCCAAATACAGCAAGAGATGTATGTGTTCAAACGTCGAAGAATTATCGTGCATGCACAGTATTTATACATGCCAGAGTGAACCATGGTGTGTTAGCTGCCGCGGCAGCTTACACTGTCGCGCTTTAGCGCGGCAACATAGACTGTCGCGCTCGAGCGCGACAGTGTCGAGTGCCGCGCAGCGCTTCGGCCAGTCAGATTATAACTCTGACGTTTGGGCTTCTTCGGGTCACCTTTCCCCGCCTCTTTGAGTTCGAAACCTCTTCCAAAACCCTATAAAAGGATTTTTTCTGGTTTTTCCCCTTTCCACCTCTTCATCTTTGCGTTTGCTCAAACAAAACCTAGGGTTTTAAGATCTAGGGTTTTGAGTTCTCTTTGATTTTGATCTTTTCCCTTGATCAAACTTGATTCTATTCTCCCCTGGTAAGAACCGAGCCTATCCCTTGTATTTCATGTTTATTTTGCTATTTAATTCGAGATTTCATCTCTAAACCCTAATTTTCTTTGATTCCAGGTTGATTTCACCATGTCTCCAAAGAAGACTCGTGGTTCGAAGGGAAAATCAGCGGCACCAGCACCTGAGGATGTCGAGGCTGCAGTTCCATCCTTTGGGGGTAAGTTTCTTCCACTTCTCTTCTCTGAAACTGTTGATTTTGTGCATATAACCTCGTTTGTCTCCGTTGAGAGGCATTCGGGAAGAGTTGACATCCCCCACCGAGGGGATTGACGCTTCAAAACACATACCTTGTTCAATCAAGGCATGTACCACAGTTAAGACACGGGTATTCGTCGAACTCGTGCCTTTTCAAAATCAAGAGTCGCTGTTCAGTTACCGCGGCAGCTCGTACTGCCGCGCCTGAGCGCGACAGTGTATACTGCCGCGGTAACGCGCGACAGCAACAACTGCCGCGGCTACTTAGTGAAGGTTTTCTCGTCTGTTAGCCTTTTTGGTCCAACTGTTTTCCAACCTTTCTTTGCAGTCCCCTTTCCTTCTGTGGCCTTCTCTGATAGAGAGGATCCAGGTCAAAGCGGTACTCTTCATGCCTCTTTCAACGGCGACTTTCTGGTTAGAGAGGCTCGCCAATTTAGCGAAAATCGTGATAATAGTATTCCAGAGTTGGTTCGTGAGGGAGGTCGTCGTACCCTGCGCGCTCTTTTGACTGATTCACCCCTAACTCCAATTCGAGATTCTACTGAACCGTTGAAGAAGACTGATTATCTGTTCGGAGATTCGGTAGAAGATCCAGACAAACTTTGCCGTGGCTCTGAAATTTGGTTGAATGAACATGAAGGTTCTTTTCTATTCCTTCCTCCATTTCCTCGACAGTACTCCCTTCTGCAATTGAGGAATTTGGCTGTTTCGAGGGAAATGACGTGGCACTTGACAGAAGACCATGAGCACGTTCATTGCGGCTATATTGGTAAAGATATTAGCGCTCCTGGCTCCGTCGGTAGGCCTGATGTTCGTGGTCTTCACCCTGGTATATTTGGACCAGATGGTGGGCCCCAAAACGAACTGATGATAAGGGCCAATACCGTAAAGAATAAGCTCGCTCGGGTTGGTCGAGAACTTCCCATTCCAAGATTCAGGTGTTATGGATGGGTTCACTCTCTTCCTGACAAATGGTGGGCTAGGATGACCAAATACGTACTCCATCGTTGGGATCAGGAGTTGCGGGATTTGGGATTATATGCTCCAATCCGAGCTAGTATGCATGGTCTCCCAGTGAGTGCAGATCATTTTATGGCTTTGTTCGAGTCTTATATTCCGGAGACCAATACCTTTCTTACCAAGTATGGGGAATTAGGGCTTCCGCTCCACGAAATGATGAAGGTATCCGGATTGCCATTGGGGAATACTCCTTACCAAGAATATTTTCCTAATAATCGTCAGTTGATGAAAATGAAGAAGGCCTGCTCTCCTGCTTATGACATCCTCTGGGAGTTAACTTGTCATTATCAGATAGCGATAGCCAAGATTGAAGTGAAGAGTAAGAAGGCGGCTCGAGTCAGTTTAAAACAGTTCGCCGACTACCTATTTCAGAACCTTGAGAGCCCGACCGGTGAAGAAGTCTGTGAATCACCGATTCTGACCCCTTCTGACGTCAACCAGCTAATCACGAAGATTAATGCTCAGTCTTACAGAACTGAGTCATCTGAAGGTGGTTTTCTTAAGGGCACCAAGTTCAACACTTTCTTGTGGCAAGCCACAAAGAGAATGAAGCCTGCAACTCTTCTTTCCGGTTATCTGGCCATTTGGCTAAAGAGATGTGTAGTGCCGCATCAGTCTTCTGAGGCGCTTCCTCTTGAAGTTCTCTTTCCCGCCGTGCAACTAGTTGTCAGAGGCAGGTTATCTCTTCTTTCTGCTATGATTGCTGACCTCCATAGCGGTTTGCGTAACCTAGCCAACACCTTTACCAAAGTGGGTGCCGAGCCTTCAACTAAGATTCCTTTGTCGAGCGTCGAATTTCCGTACACCTATTTGATGGCGTGGCTAGTTCTCCATCGATCGGACATGATGTCAGCGCCTGATGCGTCTGATCCAGAAATCCCCTTGCTGCAGCTCTTAGAAGGATGTAAGTGGTTATATCCTTCCCGACCATGGACTGACCGTGTGAGGCAATTCAAGAATGCCAAATGCTGGGAATTCTATAAGTGTTTCCCTCGGTTTTCTGGTGCCTATAATGACACGCTTGTTGACGAGGAAATGCCTGGGGCTAACAGGACCTCTCTCGATACGGGTAGTTTTCATTGGCTCATGAACATTCGCCCAGGCTATAATGTTTTTCGATCGAAGAACATTTGCAGGATTGAGCCTTATTTTCCTTGCCGTTTTGCGCGACAATTCGGCTACGATCAATTGTATATCGGGAATCCCAATAAATGGTTGATAAACTGCGGAGGCCTTATTGATGGGGTACGTGCCTGGTTCTGGAATGTTGCTGGCTGTACCGGAGCTCGATTTAGTTTGCCTGTCGCTGAGCCTGGTCTTTACTTAACCTTCCTCTACTGCCGGTGGATTTTAGCCGCCAATACTCCTCTTGCGAAGAAGAAGCTCCACGAACTGGAATCCGAGGCTGTAGTTCGGAGAATTGTATCAAAAAAAGGAAAGGAGCCCGCTACGTCTTCTCGTAAAGGAAAACAGGTAGCTGATTCCGAAGAGAGCGACGACTTCGAGACATCCAGCGAAGAGGATGAGACCCGAGGCGACGCAGAGGGTGATGTACCTTTGTCTCCCGTGGCTCACAGGACTCGTCGAGCTTCTTCGCCCAAATTACCCGGTGCTCCTTCAAAAGGTATACAAATGAAGGAAAAGAACATTCCCCTGTCGTCCTCCAACAAGATGACCTTGAGATGGCTTTCTCAGGAGGGAGAGGCAGAAGAAGAGGAAGAAGAGGTTGCCCCGCTTATTAACAGGAAAAGATCTCGGCTTACTGCTCCTTCTGAGGTTCAACCTCAGCCGACTCAAGGAACCGAATTACGTACCAAGTTTCGACATGAAAGCTCCGAGGTTCCTCGAGATTCTCGTGCCTCGAAGAGGATTAAAAAGACGGCTCATCGGGAACGCCAACTTTCTCCGTTATTTGAGGAGAAGTTTACTCAGGATCTTCCAGTTGATGAAAGGGGTAAAGTTTCATCTTCATCTCCTTTCTGTTATCTTATTTCTTTTTTGAATAAGGCGTCGCATTTATTCTTTTATCATTGCAGTTGAATCAGAAGAGGAAGGGGAAATCGTGCCCAAGCCTTCTTCTCCGGGTTTAATGGATGTTGATGAATCTAGCTTCACTGAACAAGTGCACAAGGCTATGAACGAGGAACCCCTTCATATGGACATTGTTCCTCCTCCAGCCACCACATCGACCTCGCCAACCGCAGATACAGGTACTGATGTTTTCTCCTTTGGGGGACATTTTCGGAAGATAAGTGAATCAGAACGTGTTCCTCTCCTACTAACTTGTGCGCTTTATCTTCTTTTAGTTAAACTAAAGGAGGTGAGTGCGGGTAGTAGCGCTGCTAATCCCGCAACTATTGTTGAAGGTAATCTCACTTTATTTGTTTTGATTCTTTGATAGTTCTTGTATATGTGTTGACGAGTTCTTCTGTTTAACAGACATCACAGTCGACGAACCGGGAGATATCGAACTTACCCATGATATGGGTATCGGAGATTTCGATGAGCGAGACTTCGATCTTGACATTTCTGAAGATGTACACCAGGAGATCTCCGATATACTATCAAATCCGGTTCCATCCGCTACTGCAGGACCAACTACTCGAGTTGATTCAGCTGAAGCAGATGCATCAAAAGGTATACCCTTTTAGACTCCAGTTTTCAACTGTACTTTCATCTGTTATTGTTCTTGAAGGACTGAAATAAGAATTTTAGACGTAGGACCAACTAACGAAGTTGATGCGTCTACCGTCATCGGTGAATGTGATCAACCTGAAGGTCTGGGTTTCTTACTCTTGGCAAGTCCCCCAGCTGAAGTTGAACCACCAGTCACTGCTCCCCCGACTTCCGCTATTGTCGAAGCTGAACCTGTTGTGCTTTCTGCTCCGACTCTAGTGGATCATGAAGTAGGAGGGTCAAAGGATACAGCGGGAGAACAACCCCCTGCCGCTTCGACTCAGCTTGGTACGTTTTGTCTAATCGTGCTTTGAAGTTGGATTAATACTTGCGGAGTGATCATTCATCCTTTTCTCGTTGACAGAACTTGTTCCTCAAGATTTTGTCGCTTTGGATCCGAAGCCATCAGGTGTTTCAGGTGAACAACCGTCTCCTATAGTAACTCAACCGACGATCGTTATTCCTGAACAGATCCCTGTTGTTATAGAATCTGCTCTGACCTCAACAAGCCAAGGTAACTCGGTCGTGAATTCTTCCAGCGAGCGTACATATTCTTGTACTTAACTTATTTGTTCTCTTTGCAGCTATTTCTTCTTCATTGTCCGAGCGGATTCAAGTTTTATTGGCAGATGAAGATCCGGACAAAGCTGCCCTCTGTGTTGACGTCCAAAGCTTCGTTCATTTCTTAAACGCCATGGTCGATCGGATTCTTCTTAAAGGTTCACCATTTGAACTTTTCAGGAAGTCTCTCGATCGCCATGTATCAGGAATTAAAGAACAGGGGTGCACCGAATTATCTAACTCCATAGAAGCTTATTTGGTCGATCTTAAACAACACATTGAACAGTTACAGAACTTTCGAGTTGATGGCGCACCTTCTTACATCGCTTCCGAAATGGACCTGAGGCTACAAGCATGGCGTGATTCTCAGAAATCCGCTGAATCCGAACTTCAAACACTGAAGACTCGCATTGATCAACTCCGGGTGAGTGCTGCCAAGAAAGCTCAAATCAAGGTAGACCTGTATCGTGATTTGGAATCACGTCGGACAGAGGTAGCCCAGTTAGAGAAACGACTTGCCGAAGCTAAGGATGCTTGCGAATTTTTGGAGTCTGATCTAGCAGAAGTAACTCAAGCTGAGGTGGATATACTCCGGCAACTTAATTTCCAGAACAAGACTTTTGATGACAAAGAACAAGAGGTTGCCAGAATTCAAAGTATCGATGAAAGAAAATTTAAAGCCAAACTGATACCTGAGCTCGAATTGGCTTACGCGACAAAGCTTTCTAAATTAGAAGATGAATTCCGTCATTACAAATTATTGTAATTTTGAAAACATGCATCTTTTCTTTTGTGCTGCTTTGCTTGAACTCTTTTGGTTAATACAATGAACTTTTCTTTTTTATTGAGATTTTATTATGATTACTCATTCTTGTTTAGAATAAATAGTCATAATACTTATAGGATTTTTGGCAAATCCTCAGCCATCAACGGATTTGATATGCCTTTACCAACTACCGTTTGAGTCGGGCTAGTATGTGAATTATCTAAGTCCGTTTCACATATAACGTTGCGCTAAAAGAATTAAACTCTTTTAGGCTTTGAACTATCATATTGAATATGTAGGCTACATGTGTTAGATGTAGGCTTATCTCTAATAAGGGATAGAGATAACATCCCCCATGTGATATGGATTTTAAAGTGTGAATAGGTTGCGCTTCCTATATAGGACAACGAACCCGAAATCAGAGAGGAAGAATTTTATATTCTATCTCCCGGTCTCTTGTTTGTTGGTAGAGATAAACCCAGAATTGGAGAGGAAGAATTTTATATTCTATCTCCTGGTCTCTTGTTTGTTGGTAGAGATAAACCCGGAATTGGAGAGGAAGAATTTTATATTCTATCTCCTGGTCTCTTGTTTGTTGGTAGAGATAAACCCAGAATTGGAGAGGAAGAATTTTATATTCTATCTCCTGGAGCAAAAGAAACTCGAAGTGGGATCTTCACTTAGAGAATCTGGATTGACCTGAATAATCCTAACTGTCGTAAGGTTTGATTACTCAATTCGAAAGTGGATCTTTCGTTCGCAAAATGAATCGAAAGGAGATTTTGGTTGTGGTCCTAACTGTAGTAAGGTTTGACCAAGTGGGAGTTTTGAGGATCTCTCGTTCATGGAAGGAATCGAGAGGGGATTTTGGTTTTGGTCTTAACTATTTAAAGGTTTGACCAGGTGAGAAATTGGAATAGGGTACAAATAACAATGAGTTCGTTGATTTGCACGAACTACTCGATGGGAAATTTTGATTTCAAACATTTAACATGAAATAATTTGTCAACTGACACCGACTGACGATGATTGCTCAATCCGACCGGTGGAGGTTTCATAGCGTGAAATTATAAATTATTGAATCTCATCTTCCATGATCACATTACAGGGTTTTGTGAGGAAAGATTAACTTGTCATTAAATCTCATCTCAACAAAAGTAGTAAAAGGTTCCTAATTATTTTCATAACAATTAAGAACGTATCATTCGCATAATCAGTTCTCATTTAAAATAATCAACTGATATCGGGTTATCCTGAAAAAGGGATCGAGATAACGTCCCCCATGCTTGAACAACATGGATTTTTGCCTAATGAAAGAATTAGGTATTCTATCTTTCAATCTCTTGTTTGTTGGTAGAGATGAACCCAAAATCAGAGAGGAAGAATTTTATATTCTATCTCCTGATCTCTTATTTGTTGGTAGAGATAAACCCAAAATCGGAGAGAAAGAATTTTATATTCTATCTCCTAGTCTCTTGTTTGTTGGTAGAGATGAACCCGGAATCGGAGAGGAAGAATTTTATATTCTATCTCCTGGTCTCTTGTTTGTTGGTAGAGATGAACCCGAAATCGGAGAGGAAGAATTTTATATTCTATCTCCTGGTCTCTTGTTTGTTGGTAGAGATAAACCTAAAATTGGAGAGGAAGAATTTTATATTCTATCTCCTGGTGCAAAAGAAACTCAAAGTGGGATCTCCACTTAGAGAATCTAGATTGGTTTGAATAATCTTAACTGTCATAAGGTTTGATTACTCAATTCAAAAGTAAACCTTTCGTTCGCAAAAATGAATCGAAAGGAGATTTTGGTTGCGGTCCTAACTGTAGTAAGGTTTGACCAAGTGGGAGTTTTGAGACGATCCTAACTGTTTAAAGGTTTGATCGTTCAATTGGTGGACCTCTCGTTCATGGAAGGAATCGAGAAGGGATTTTGGTTTTGGTCCTAACTGTAGTAAGGTTTGACCAAGTGGGGGTTTTGAGACGATCCTAACTGTAGGAGGGTTTGATCGCTCGATTTGTGGGCCTCTCGTTCATTGAAGGAATCGAGAGGAGATTTTGTCTTTGGTCCTAACTGTTTAAAGGTTTGACCAAATGGGAATTTGAGACGATCCTAACTGTTTAAATGTTTGACTAAATGGGAATTTGAGACAATCCTAACTGTTTAAAGGTTTGATCGTTCATTTTGCGGACCTCTCGTTCGTGGAAGGAATCGAGAGGGG
>NC_033797.1:144528393-144553809 GCF_001876935.1 Asparagus officinalis | reverse complement strand
AGCGCGTGGAGGGGTGGATGTACCGCCTCGAGGAACTGGCCTACGAGGACTCCTCCGACGTGCCCTCACCCCCTTCTCTGCGCTATCTGCTCGAGCGCGAAGAGCGAGCGAAGCGGATCCAGGCGAAGGAGGCCGAGCTCAAACGTCTGCTGAAGCAACAACGAACGGTGCTGGACCGGATGGACGCCTATCTGGACAGGGCCTTCTTTGAGGACGCCGGCTCTCTTCGTGGCGAGGCGAAGTTGCGGGAGCGTGAGCTCGAGGCGAAGAGGCTCAGCGGGGTTGCCGCGACGGTGGACCAAGAGCTCCAACTCCTTCGCCAAGAGGAAGCAGCTAGCGAGGCAGATTTAGCCAGGCTGGAGCAGGAGCAAAAGGAGAAGGCGAGGATCCGTCGTGCAGCGGAGCGTGCGAAGATCAAAGCCAAGATCGGGTCATTCAGCCTGCTGAAGTTTTTATAATGCTACTGCTTAAGTCCCCCTTTTTTTGTAATTTTGTTAATTTAGTCGGTGCCTTAGGCACCACAACTAAACTACAAACTTGTGTAAACTTTGGCTCGTTATGGCCTTCTTTTGCTTGTTATGGCTTTCCCTTACTTTGCTCGCACAGTTTTCTCTTTCTTTATCTGTGCCGTTTGGCCTCTGAGTTGAATTTTGATGAACCCTCGACTATCTTGCTTTTGACTTAGTCGTTTTAGGCTCTTGCTTTGTCCTCTGTTGCTCACAGCGTGGGGTCGGGTCAACTCCGATCTTCGCGTTATAGCTTCTATGGAATTGAGAGGGCAGTACTTGGCTTGCAGTGGAGAACAATCGCTTGTCCCTGCGGCCAACTGGAGAATTTCAACTTCAACTCGCCTCTTGGCGAGTTGTTGCCTGGGGAATCGACAGACAGGTCGTCCGCCGAATGTGACAATTGATTGTGGTAGGAGTCACCGCCTGGTAGACTCTACCCATCAGTCATCCTAAAGCAATGCTAGGACATCTGGAATAGGTCAAATAGTTCAGGTACGTAGGAGTGTGACTACTGACAGAAGTAATAGCACGTCGCATGGTTGGCCATTACTTAGGCTGTGCTATCCCTAAGGATAACGGCGCCACTCATCAGAGGTGATAATTAACTTTATGAGGTGTTGTCGCGATTGGAGCGACTATGGGGACCTACCATTCTTCGGAAGAGGATTGGTAAGTAGATTGTGTCAGAGGTTTAATGTTAACGTGACAGGGGATGTCGTGATTGGAACGACTTTAGTGGATCCGCCATCTCATTGGAGAAGATAGGCGAATTGAATGTGTTTGTCGTGATATGAACGACTTTAGTGGATCCGCCATCTCATCAAGTAGACCACCTTTGTTTAATGATGTTTCTCATTTGCAAAATAATTTTAAGAGACAATCTTCATTTGTAAATGATTCCCGTGCACGAGCTAAAGGTCCACAAAAACAAATGGATCTCTTTCATTGCACAAATTGCAATCGGAAGGGTCATTTGAATGAATATTGTTTTGACCGTGTTAGTGTATCACATGTGCCCAAGAGGGTTCATAACCCTAGGGCTTTGAGCTTTAATGTTAGGGGTCATGTCCCTAAACCTTTTGGTACCAAAATTACTTGGGTACCAAAATAAATTTGATTTTAAACCAAGAATTTTAGTATTTTTATTTTTCTTTGTCTTGGTTTTGAAAATTATGTTCTAAGATCTTTTGGTTATGAAAACAATTTTTCTTTTATCAAATCTTTTGTTTTCATGATTATTAGTTTTGATGAGAGGTTTGTGTTTATATAACCCTCCGGGTTTATTGGGTGTTTATTCCCAAATCAAGTTTACCGGATGCTAAAATGATTATATGGGTTGGAACAAGCTCAAAAGCTTAATATAATTGTTGCCTCTCTTAAAAAGTGTGTTTTGATTTGTTGCTTTTGAATTCATTATAATTCACTTATATGATGATATTTATGTGTTTGTGCTAATGGATCATCTATTCGTGCTTTATAATGTATTCTATGAGTGGTTTGATCAAGTCTTACAAAAGATTTTTTTTGTTGATCAAACATCATTTTTGGTTTAAATGGTTGATTTATGATTTCATTTGGTTGATTTGTTTTCATTCGAAAACTCTTTTTGCATGATTCTCATGTTTTCTCTCTTTTGATTTCATAAATCTATTCTTTTATATGGTTTTTATATTTTTTGTGTTAGTGAAGGCATGGCTAACGAATTGCGTGCCATTGTCGTGAATGATACGCCGGGGTACGCCGTATCGGTAGATGACATGGTGCTTGATGAATTTGATCACGTCGCTAGTCTTGACTTCTCTTAAGGGGATGACTTCTGCCCATTTAGAGAAATAGTCGGTGATCGCGAGGATGAAGCGATGACCTTTCGCCGATGGTGGGGAAATTGGCCCAACTATGTCCATCCCCCATGCCTCGAAGGGCCAAGACGTCCTCGTTGGGTGCAGGTCTTCCGGAGGCTGGTGTATGTAGTTGGCGTGGATTTGGCATTCGTAACATCGCTTTGCATAAGCGACTGCATCAGTAACCATCCCAGGCCAGAAGTAGCCCATCCTTCGTAAGCGATCCCAAAGCTTGGGTCCGGGCTGATGAGCTCCGCACACGCCGTCATGTGCTTCGCGTACGGCTTCTTGCGCCTCCGCTTTTGAAAGACAGCGAAGTAGCAAGCCGTCGTATGACCTGCGATACAATGTTTTAGTCCTCAGGCAACATGCCATATAGGACATAATCGATGATCGGGAGACGCCAGTCTTCCTGATCTGGCTGATCCGAGGCTTGGTGAGCGACGTTCGCCTCTGGGACGTCTCTGGGTCGAAAGAGTTTTCGGCTGGCGACTGTGACCTTTTGGGTCGTCCCCAAAGGCTGGGCCAAATTGGTTGCCAAGGATGCGAGGGCATCCGCATGGGTGTTCCTTGAACGGAGCACGTGCTCAATGCGGAAGCTCTCGAATGTCTCCACTAGTCTGACGGCCGCTTTGTAGAGTGGGACGAGATCGTCATTCCTGACTTCATATTCGCCAGTCATTTGTTTGACGATGAGTTGGGAATCAATATTTCACAAAGTTTCAAAAGTTGGTTTATGTCAAAACATCAAAATTCAAGTATCTCATATTTTCATGTTTTGCACTATTTTGTAAAATGATGATATTTGTCAAAGAATCAGTAATAAAAGTATTTTAGAATGAATTGGCCACTCGAGAGAAGGAGCTATACGTGACGATCGAGCATTTATATTATGGAGTTAGTGGTTTAAAAGTTTAGAAGTTGTTATTTTCTTTTTTCTTTCTCTCTCTGTCTTCTCTCTTTCTTTAGTATCCGTATTTTGTATGCCACAAAACTTTAATTTTGATGTTATCAATGAAAACAGTTATGTTTGTTGAGGGCATTATACTTTATCATTGTCATAATTTTTTACATTACGCGAATAATTATTCATCTGATACAATTTAACTACAAACGGAGAGATGAGGACCACCCCCACTCCTGCAGAAATAGAGCCGCTCGCGCCTGCACGAGACGCGCCGTCAAAAAACATCTGCCACACCTCTGGCGACGAAGTCATATTGGCTTCGGGAGGCTCATCTGGCAGATCTTCGAATAGATCGGTCTTTACTCCCTGCGGGTGACTAGCCATGAGATCGCAGATGGCTTGTCCCTTGACTGATTTCTGCGGCATGAAATGGATGTCGTATTGAGAGAGCAGAAGCGCCCATCTGGCCAGGCGCCAGTTCAATGCTGCAGGCTGTGTCATGAAGACCCGAATGGGATTCATTTGGGAGATGACATGGATGGTTTGGCCAACCAAGTAGTGCCACATCTTTTGGATAGCGAACACCAAGGCTAGGCATTCCTTCTCGACCATTGGGTACCGTTGCTCGGCGTCCTGCAAGGTTCTACTCAGGTAGTAGATGCCCTGCTCGTGGCCTGCATCATCGTTCTGAGCCAAGAGGGCTCCTTCTCATTTCTCATCGAACTTCCTTTGGGAACTATGAATGGGCATCATTGATTGGCACATGGCTATGACCATGTCAACCTTCTTGACTACTCTTTTCTTGACTGTCTTATTGAATGCTCTCGAGCATCATGCTTGATGGAGACTGATATATTGTTGAATGGCCAAGCATTTTGTCCAATGCTTCTTGTTGGCCTTCTTGTTTTGATGATGTTTAACAAACAATTTACTACTAATGTTGTTTATCTAGTATTTATGTTTTCTTATTTATTATAGACAAACAACGTGTTGGAGGATGGATGGAATAGAGCTTCAACAATCATATCCAAAGGAGGTTGGCGGAATGTCGGTGAAGCGAATGGCTCGCACCTTGTCTGGATCAATCCGGATTCCTTTCGTCGTGACGACGAAACCGAGGAATTTACTGTTAGACATCCCCAAGAATGACTTTGTAGGATTCATCTTGAGCTGATGAGTCCTCATGAGTTCGAACATAGCCTTCAAGTCTTAAGTACTCTAGGCTCAATTATCTATACACACACATTTATTGGTTTCTTCGTATATATATAGTTATATATGTATATATATATATACATATGTTTTGGTTTCTATGCATATATATAGTTTTATATATATACATACATATGTTTTGGGTTTTCATGTTTATAAATATGAAATCACATATTTCATATTTACTATTGTGTTTTTGAAAACATTGCATAGAATATGCAATTTTGTGAAAATATTGTTTTCTTAGTTTTTGGACTTAACAATGTCAAAACATCAAAATTCAAGTATATCATATTTTCATGTTTTGGACTATTTTGTAAAATGATGATATTTTTCATTTGGGAAGTCTTTTTTGAAACCAATCATTGTAGCATGTTTATTATCATGTCTATAATCATTTCCCAAAGGTTTATATTTTTTGGAATTTATTTGATATTTTTAAACAGTGTTTTAAAATCAGGAAATCAGATTTTCAAGATGAAGCCGGATTCGATCAGCTTCTTTACTTCAGATTCGATCGCCTCCATGATTTGGGGGCGAAACCGCCACTGCTGTTGTTTGATCGGTTTAGCATCAGGGCTGATGTTGAGGCGATGCGTGGCGACCCGCGGATCCAGACCAGGCATATCCCCGTAATTCCAGGTATTTTTTGGAATTTATTTGATATTTTTAAACAGTGTTTTAAAATCAGGAAATCAGATTTTCAAGTATCAGTTATCGGTCGACCGATCCGGTCGACCGCTCATATGTTCAGTCGGTAGTGGGCAGCAGAGAGTTTGTCGGTCGACCGCATCGGTCAACCGAGAGCTCGCATCGGTCGACCGCACTGGTCGACCGAATAAGTGTCTGCGCCTTTTCTCCGTTTGGAACCTGGATCGCGGTCGACCGCCAGAATTTCTCAGGGCTGATGTTGAGGCGATGCGTGGCGACCCGCGGATCCAGACCAGGCATATCCCCGTAATTCCAGGCGAAGACGTCAATGTATTCCCGTATGTGGGTGATGAGATCCTCTTTTTCTTAAGGAGGCAGACTGTCGCTGATGAATATGGGTTTGGGATTCGCCTCAGTACCCATGTTTACCTGGAGGACTTCGTCTTCAGTTGGTGACCGTTGGTTCTCTAACGGCTAGTTTCTGATCTGATTTTTTTCTGGGCTTTTTGGACTTTTGCTTGGAGGTTTTGGCTGAGTTTTTGAGTGGGTATAAATGCCCTATTGCTGCTCTCTTTCAAATCATCTAAGAAGTTTTTAAAGAAGTTCTAAACAAGGGTTTAAGTGTATTTAAGGGTTTGTTTTGTTTGTGAAGAAGTTTTCACAAGTGGAGGAGATCATCTTCTTGTTTGGGCTCCAATCTCCATCTCTCCATCTTGTCTTCCATTGAGAAGTTTTCTAAACTCTACTCTAGCTTTCATTTATTATTTGTCAATTATCATTTCTATTAAAGCTAGTTTTATATTGAGTTTAGTTGATTTGATTTTATCTCATTGTTACACACACCCACTTGAGCTTATTGTATTTGCATACATAGTATATTACAGTTGTGAGAGATTGTAACATTGAGTTATGCTTAATTGTGTTCTCATCTATTGTAGAGAACAAATTTATACATAATTCAGGCCCTCCAAGCGAGTGAAGTCGTACCCCATGTCGCTCATCATGCGTTTCGCCACTCGACTGTATTGCAAAAACTGGGGTGCTGGGTCTTCGTCCTCATATTCGTCCCATAGCGTGCATAGGGGATGATCGATTCGACCGAAGATGATGTGGTGAGCTAGAAAACCGAGTGTGTTGTGAAGTTTTCGGTGAACTAGAAAACCGATTGTGAGGAGTGAACATTGTTCGGTGAGCGTTAAAAACCGACACTGTGAGGTGTAAACGTTATTCGGATGAACGTAGAAAACCCGGTCGTGATAGTGGATTTCTCCCCGGGAGTGGGGAGCGGAGACGTAGGACGAAAGGTCTGAACTCCGTGATCATATTGCTTGTTTGAGTTTGTCTTTGGCGTATTTGTTTTTGCATTTATCCTATATCACCAATTGTGCATTGCTCATTTATTTCATCCACTATATTGTTTATGTTGTTTACCCTTGTGTTAGTTGACATATCCTTGCATACATCATATTGTATATCTCTTGGTAGGATATATCATCTTGTGTTAGTTTATATATCCTTGCATATATATTTCATCATATAGGATATATCTCATTGTTCATATTGCTTATCCTAGCTCATATATCTTGTTGTATTTCATACTTGCTAGGATAACTTGTTAATTAGTTTTTAATTGGCATAAAATCGGATTAGATTAGCATAAGACCCTAATCACCCCCCCCCCTCGTCTAATAAGGTTGTTATTCACCCAAAAATTAATCTAAACTCATCCCCATCAATCCCAAGCATGAAAAATATTGATATTAACATGTATGAACTAAACTGAAACATAAATTTCATGTACAAATACATAAACAAAACCCTAAACATGTGTATTTATGTTTTAAAACATTTTTAAAACAAAACTCATGTTAAATCTCTTATAAAAACATTTCAGATCTAGATCTTCGATTCACAAAATGTTGGTGGGTTTTTAACATTCTGAAATAACGTATCTTCCCTCTATATGCTATAAAAATCAATCCTTTGTACAAAAATATCATTTTTGGCTCATCAAAACTCATGAAAACCATTTGAAAATATTTAGAAAAAATAGGACAAGATTGGGCGAGATGTTACTCGCCTCTGAGGTGATGAGGAACTCCTGGATCCGAGAGAGAGTGGTTCCCCTTCACTGCAACGTGAAGATTTTGACGAAAATCCTCCAAGTTCTTCCCCAAATCACCAAGAACAAAGCTAGGGTTTGAGATAGGGGAGAGGGGCTAGGGTTTTCTCTGATCTAAAAATGATAGGGGATGATTTTGGGTGAAGGAGAATATATATGAACAGCTAAACCCGACCCAAACCCGAACCAAATCAAAACAGACCCGAAACCTATAAAAACTAGAAATCAGCGTATCAGTCGACTGATGTGTCGACTGATCTGGAAAATTTTAGTTTTGTGCATGTTTTGCTTATTTGCAAAACCAACGCACAAAACTCTACACCCATACTCTCATATCATCTCAAATAACTTGTTATCATGTACATCAATGACCTCAAGCTATTTATCATAAAAGAATTATTTATTTACTAATAATTCACATATATTCATATAAAAATTACGGGGTTCTACACACACACACACACATATATATATATATATACATATTTATACATGAAAAACACCTTTTTTCTTCTGTGTTCCAAGCCCTAGCAGCCCCTCTCCTCCTCTCTCAAACTCTAGCCCTAAACTTGAGTTCTCGGGAGAGTTTCATGAGGTGAAAAGCGAGGAGAAGGCAAGATTTACGGTGTTTGGCATTAAGGGATCGTTTTCTGATTGTTTCAGGGGATTGTGCATATGATAAGGTAAGATTATCTGTATCAAAACCCTTCCCTTAATAAATATTAGACTTTTAATAGTTAAAGTAATGTTTTTCATGGTAAAGTTTAACCCGACATGATAAAGTTTACATTTTTAATGATAATTCTTTAAACAATGATAGATCTATAATAATTCCTTGTTATTTATGATAGAAATATGAATCATTAAGGTTATTCATAATTTCGTTTTTAATTTATTAATCATGATTAAACCATATTTAAACCCTAATTTGGCAATTAAAAGATATTTTATGTTGATTAGAGATGCTTAAAACCCTAGGTTTGGGGTAAAACAAGATTTGGAAATGTGGAAAAATAATTGTTACATCGGTTTCAAGTTTCATACAAGTATATTTATGTTAATTTTGTTGATAACTAGTGTTGTTGTAAAGAATTTTATTATTTGGGTTGTTAAACTTGATTAGGTTAAATCAAGTTTAAGTAAATCATGAGATATTTTTCTGATATGTAGAAATAAAGTTTTCATCTTGTCATATGATTTATAAATGATAAAATTCATGTTTTCTTGAAAACCTGTTATGATTCTGCGCGATCGACCGCGATGGACATGACGGTTAACCGCTGGGCGACGTTTTTGTGCAGGAAGCTCTCTGTTTCTGTACGGTCGACCACTAGCCGATATTTTGTGTAATGTCTTTCTGCTCATTTCACGGTCGACTATGGTGGTCACGGCGGTCGACTGCGGTGGTCGCGGCGGTCGATTATTGGACCTGTTTGTGCATGTGCATATTGTTTACATGTGTTTGTGTGACCAGCGAGTTATCTGAGTTATCTGGTATTTTAATACACTGTAAATTGTGTATTCTACATATGAGTTGATTATGGACATGAGTTTAGGATTCATTCACCGAGGCACGAGTGTGAATAGTGTATATGCACTTTACTTATATCATTTATTTGTATTACGCTCATCATATGCAGTCCTCGTGTTGAACATTTACCTATTACAGCTCATGTGTTGGACCTTAATTATATGCAGTCCTCGTGTTGGACATTTATCTATTGCAATCCATGTATTGGACATTCATCATATATAGTCCATGCGTTGGACACTTATTCGAGTTGTCTTATCTAATATGTAGCAGGTGAAGTCCATGTGTTGGACACGTATCTAATATCCGTCAAGACACCTTTGATATGGTTTGAGATGGAGTTGTCTTTTCTTATTGTTTTATATAGTAGCTTTTGGATTTGGTATTTAGCTATTCACAATTTGAGCTAACGGGATATTCGACATACCTATGCTTGTGTTGTGGATTTCTAAATATCAACATCCATTTATTTCAGAGTAGATGATTGCTTATATGTATGTATTAACAAGTATTTTCCTTATATATGGGGAAGATGATCTAGGTAGGCTATGCTTAATAGATAGAGCCTCCACTTCATTTAGTAGCCCTTCTCCGGGGGTGGATGGAGATAATCTTGCTAGCGCTTTGATGCTCTTGTTGTTGTCCTATTTATTTTATTTTATTTTAACTTTCAGGTGGCTCAGAGCATCAGAGGGCCCCAGGATGACAGAGTTATTACATAATCATCGTCACATGAGTTACTAGTAGAGACTCCACAATAGAGTTATTTTCATTCAAACATTAGAATTTTATATCATATTTTGTAAAGGCTATGAGCCTTAGTTATATTTTCAGCTGTTTCATGTCGAGACATATTTATTTATTTTGGATGTCGGATGTATTCCAGTTTGTTCACTAAGACATGATTTATTTATGAGATACTCCTTTCTATATCATGTCTGTTATAGTTATTTCCTTTTTTTACCTATTTTGTACCTACACTTTACTTTGATTCTATTAGAGGATATTACTATGATTGGTGAAACTTGTTGTTGCATAGTGTGGGTGCATGACATGTTTGATATCTCCGGATTTACCTTAGACTGCAGCCATGTGTGAAAACATGGGCATCACATCATGGGTCATGGAACCTAGCTATTTGTCATTGAGTCTACACACACAAAAATTATGGGTCATGGATCATGAACATCATGAATTTTAAAGTACATATACTAATTTTTATTTGAATAGAATTAACTATAATGTTCAAAAATCACATGTGACCATGAAAATCACAAATTTGAGAAATAAAATTTAAATTCCACTAGGTTGAAATGAATAAAAAACAATTATAAACCATGAAAGCAATGATTTCATAAATACCCAATTTTAATTGTCATTGGGAAACATAAAGAAATGAATAAAAATTTTAGGCCAGCCTATCATTGGGAAGCAAATAGAAAGGAATAAAATTTTTAGGTTAGCCTAAGGAATTTTGAAGTTTAAACTACACCTAGTTAATTATCATTGGGTTAAAATACATGCAAATGAGAAAACTTTGTTAATTAACCTATTGGCTCATAAATTTTGAAGATTAATTAGTAATTCATCTTTAGGTTGAAAAGAACAAATATTGACAGATATCATGTATTACAACCTATAAAAATCCCAAATTTTAAATAGAAAAACATTAATTTCCATTGGGTTGAAGTAAAAGAAATTAGTAAAAAATCATTAGTTATAATGTATGAAAATTGTGAATTTTAAACAATGTAAAACTAACTGATATTTGGTCAAAATGAATGAAAGTGGACAAAATATATGGGAAATTTTCAAGGAAAATTATGAATTTGAAGTACACAACTAATTATCATTAGTCAAAATGAATGAAAATAAAAAATATTATGATTTATAGTCCGTGAAAATCAATAATTTTAAAGTGCATATAATTAATTTTATTCGGCTACGAATGAGAACTAATAAAAAGTGTGAGTTATAGCCCATAAAAATGATAAATTTTGAAGTACGCCTAATGACCCATTAGATCAAAACTAAAGAAAATGGATAAAAATCATACGTCAGTCCATGAAAATCTCAAATTTTATAGGAAGAAAAATTAATTATCATTCAGTCAAAATAGATGAAAAGAGACAATAACCGTACGTTATTACCCATAAAAATCCCAAATATAGAATAGCTAATTTCTATTGGGTCTTTGCTATTGGGTCAATATTGTAAAACCCCGTAATACTGAATGTTGTGAGATATAATAATAAACATGTTATATTATGATAAATAATGTTTATTGATATTTGAGTATGCTAGGAATTGATTTAAGATCAATCCGATACATATATATGAATATATGAGTGCAAATGCACAAAACAACCACGAGAAAAAATCTTGGAAAAATGACCAGTTAAAAGTTTATAGATTTTACACAATGATTCACTTAGAATCTGGGAAAACTTAAAATACCAAAGTTGTAGATATTTTCAATAGATTTCCAACAAATCTAATGTCACCTCATTTTGAAGTCAGACGCGAAAGTTATTGCCAAAATACCAAAGATTATTTTTCTAGTCAGACTAGGTTTCCTGGTTCGGGTCAAACGGGGTTTATTTCGGGTTTGCATATATATATACTTATGTTTTCATGAAAATTATTACCCTTACATTAGATTTCAAACCCTAGCAGTCCCTATTTCTCTATGTAAATCCCTAACCCTAAAATTGAGAATTTTGTGAGCTTTGTGAAGTAAATATCGACACAAGGGCGAGATCATCGACGTGTAGCAAGGAGAAAACGGGTTGTTTGCACTTCTAATTACTTGCTGGTTATCTTAGAGGCTTAGAACGACATTTGAGACAAGATTATCTTCATCCAAACCTATCCCCATAGTTAAATAACTAGTTTAGATGATTAATATGATGTTGAATATGTGTTTTCAAGCTTTAATCTTAACCTGAGGTGTTAAAAGTCAGATGTTTTTTGATAGTAAAAATTAAAACAAATGCTAGATGAATAATCTTTTCTTGCTATTTATGATAGTATCATGATCATGATCATTAGGGTTTTTCATAATTTTATTCATATATGAGAAATTTAAGTGATGTACTATATATATGTTTTTCTGCAGAAAACTGTAGCACTTATATAATTTTAATTGAGAGTTTAAGATAGCAAACAAGTCCAAATTTAACCAAACTAGTTTTATATGAAAGATATATGTATCTAGTTTCTAAAACATAAAACCATTCTTAAAAAGAGTTTGTATAGAGAAAGATATGTTATATTTACTAACAACATATCCTGTAGAAAAATGGCTGCACATATATAATGTTTAATTGGAGATTTGAGATAACAAATGAACTCCAAACTGAACTAAACTTATTTCATTTGAAAGATGTGTGAATCTAGTTTTCAAAACAGAAAACCATTTGTAAAAATAGTTTTCCTAGTGAAAGATATGCTTGTTTTACTAACAGATATTATGTTTGTTTTTCCTGCTCGTTTTGTGGAGCCGTGTTGCGCCGTTTTGAGGTGCGTTCGTAGAGTTTTGAGCCGCTTGATGTTATACGTATAGTCATGAATATGTTATGTTATACATTTAAGAATCCCAAGGGGATTATGATGAATTTTGATTTGATCATATTTGAATTAGATATAGTTCATATACATGTTGGATATCGTTGATGAGCACAGCTTAGTACTATATGGGATAGTGCGTCGACACACCAGATATACATTGTTTATACATGAGGTGGATATCGTTGATGAGCTCAGTTCAGTACTACATGAGGTAGTGCGTCGATATTCCACATGTACAGGCCATTGAGTCGGATTTTAGGAGGCTTGATCTAGCCGTCCGTCCCGCACTAGGGTGCGATGAGGCTCGTGAACCGTATTTCTAGGATGCCTATTTGATAGTCTGTCCTGCACTCATGTTAACAACTGAGATTGTGATGAGACTAATGAGCCGTGTACACAGTTCAAGATACCTACAGGGTAGTCCGTTGTACTGAGACAATTACTTGATAGCCTAAGTATGACAGATGCCGATTATGAATACGACCTATCATTGAACTATATAACTAAGATACGTTACTTTTGAAAGTATACAAAATTATGTGTTGGTATTTTTATTCTATCTCTCCAGTGATTGTGGAAGATATAAATACAATGTGTTGATATCTTATTTCTTTTACTGTCTTTTTTTTACTTCTTAGTTGAGATCAATGATTAGAGATTCACAATTTGAGACTTATGATATATACATGAGGGTTTTCTTGTTTGGATTATTTCGCTCGACGTATCAGTCTCGTGTTATGGATTTCTAATTATTGGTTTCATTAGATTGTCTTTTCTTAGTTCAGTATTAATGTTTACAATTTGAGACTTATGGTATATACATGAGGGTTTCCTTGTTTGGATTATTTCGCTCGATGTACTACGTCTCGTGTTATAGGTTTCTAAATATTAATTCTACTTAGATACGAGAAAAATAAATCTAGGTAGACTATGCTTAATAGATAGAGCCTTCACTCCATCTAGTAGCCCTTTCCCTGGAGACGGATGGAGGTAATCTTGCTGTAGCGCTCTGACACTCTTGTTATTATTCTTTTTCTTTTAAATCACTTTTCAGGTAGTTCGGAGTTTCAGAGAGCCGCAGGGTGACGGAGTTCTGGCATAGTCCCCGTCGCGTATTTTTACTTGTAGAGACTCCACTGTAGTTTTGAGTTTTATCCAGACATTAGAGTTTCATATTCATATTGTAAAGGCAGTGTGCCTTAGTACCATTTTTAGTTGATTCATGTTGAGATATTTTCATTATTCAGATATCAGATGTATTATAGTTGAGACATGATTCTTTTTATTTATGAGATATCTCTTCTATATCATGTCTATTACATTATTCCCTTTATTTTTCCTGTTTGTACCTGCACTTCTATTTGGTTCTACTAGAGGATATTACTGTGATTGGTGAAACATGTTTATGCACAATGTGGGTGCATGGCAGATTTGACATCTCTCATTTCACCTTGGACTACAGCCTTGTGTGAACCCAAGGGCATCACAAATATAAAAGGGATAAAATTGTGGGTTAATGACCACAAAAATCTTGAGCTTTTAAGTACACAAAACTAGTTGCTATTAGGTTTAAATGAATGATAATTGTCAAAATCATTGATTATAGATAATTTAAATTTGAAGAAAGAAAGTTTAATTCCTATTTGACTAAAACAAAAGAGAATAGACAAAAGCTTGAGTTATGACACATAGAAAGTGCCGATATTGAAATATTCTTACTTAATTGCTATTGGGTCAAACCAAATAAAAATAGATAAAAACTATGGGTTAGAGTCCATGGAAATCATGCATTTTAAAATAATAATACTTAATTTTCATTGGGTCAAAAGGAATAAAAATGCTAAAATATTGAATAACTAATGTGATTGCATCCAAATAAATAGAAATGAACAAAAATCATGGGTTATACGACCATAAAATTATAAATTTTAAATATGCATATTTAGTTGTAATTTGTCAATGAAAAAAAATAAAATCAAAGAATGAAATTTATGAAAATTATAAAATTGTAAAGTATACCTAATTGATAGGCTCAAATTGAACAAAATAAAAAAATCTTTGGTTATAACCCATGAAAGTTGTAAAATTCTTAAGTACACATATTTAATCACCTATAAAAATTAAGAATTCAAAAATACTCATTCTTGATTGTTATCAGGCTGATATGAATGAAAATGATAAAATGTTACAGGTTAGCTCATGAAATCCAAAATTTTTAAGCATATGCATATTTAACTATCGTTGACTCAAAATCAACGCAAATGATTAAAAATTATGGATAGTAGCCCAAAGTTGTTGGGAGAATGACGAATTTTAGGAAGATTTGAGGATAGTTAGTGTGCTGCTGGAGCGATTTTTAGTTTAATACTAAGGTCTAGTTAGCTTACAGATGGTGGAAGATCTTATGAATGTTAGTAGTCACATTACCACTGCTGATTTAGGCTAAAGTTAGGTTACCCAAAACTTGATGGTAATTCAGATTTCCTATAGGAGTGATAGCGGTGTGGTGAGTAAATGTTTGTGGAAGATCTTAGGCATGTTGAGTATTCATGTTGCTTCAGTATGGTAACTAGTTTAGACTAAGTCAATGAAGGGTCATTAGTTTTCATAGATGGTTGAATGATCCTCAGAAATAAAATGAGAGATCATTGGAATATCACATGTGATTGTAGTCTATAGTCCCATATTGGAAAAGATAAGAAAAATGATGAGTTTCAATAGGAGTTGTGCATAATAGTTAGAGATAAATATGCTTACTAGCCTTTATAACTTATTAACTCATTGTTGGACTCAATTGCTATACATACAAACATACATATATATATGTGTGTGCATGTGTATCTGTGCGTGTATCGTAAGTTAGACTAATCGGATCATCAAATTCATGTTCGACATTGTACATCTATATAGATATCATCAAATATATATAGTAAAACTTTCATATAATTTAGAGACTTCTAGAATATGAATCAAACTACTTTGATATGTTAATTTTTTAGGCAACTTAATAGTCGTCCATTCTACACATAGCTAAAACAATGATTAAAATTGTTTAAAACAATATAATTTTTTTTATATATATAGAGCATGATGAGTGCAAATCACGATGGGTGACGCTAATCATCATTTTGAGTAGCCTATTGGACTAGCTTTCTATTAGATATAGGTGCCATGTAGACAATAGTTGTATAATGTAAGAGGACCTATATGAATATAACATCCTTATTCAAAATAATAGTATGCTATTTTGGTTAGTATTTATCTGATATTTTTAAAAACAGATAACGTCCTTAGAATGATACTAGACTATCAGAATTTCGATAGTGATCGTAATGAAGAAGAGATCTGTTTAGTCTCTAACGTATATTCTAAAATGTTCCTAGTCGATGAAGTGTAGAGAAAGGACATCATCACTTTGGTAAAGACTAGTGTATACTCTATTTGTCCTTTAGAAGGATGATGATCCATCTCTTAGATTATTTATGCTGAGACATCAAGATACAGTATACAAGTGATTCATTAGTGAATGAGTTGACTGAACGGCTCACTAAGAATGTCTAGTTGATAATTATACTTAATTGTCAAATAGAAGTTCTCAAGTGATATAGTATAAAGTAGTCTCTTGACCTGAGGCATGAGTGTAATATCTTACATATCAGTATAGGTGTATTTAGACTTTTACCTAACCACAGTTCTCATTGAGTTGTGCATAACGGTTCTTGTTGGGTGCATCCCGAGACATAAGTAGATATTGAGATGCCAAGATGGGATTCGTCTCTCCCAGTATATGGGGTTGATGTCATAAGATTATTTGATATAACTATAGCCTGGAAATCCTTGGCCAAGGTAAATAAGATAAACTGAGTGTTAGTTTGATATTAAAGGTTATGAGTTTAATATCAATAAATACTAATCGAGGTATTAGGGTTTGATAGTTTTCCATACCCTAGGCTTTATAGCTTGACATGGTTTGACGAAAAGACCGGATTGTATAATATTATCACTAAGTGGTCCTCATAAAATCGTGTAAGCATCTTGTAGACATTTATCACAGTTTATACCCAGGTAATCTTCATGTGTAGCTAGCATATCTGTTATACTTGTGGATATGATCCACTATCGAGTCTTTAGTTAGACCCTAGAGTCATACCAAATGCGTACTTGAATCCTATGAAATACAATTTATAGAGTTAATGCGTATGATTGATAAACGTATATGGTTTTCACCGTATACACATAAACGGTTATATGTATCGGTAAAATCAGAATGTTATGTGCTTAAGAAATGAATTCCGGTATTTTTCCCATAAAGTTAACTTTAAGTCAACTGGTTGACTTTTTAGTCAACAATTGACATTTGGTCAACTCATTGACTTTTTGGTCATATGATGACTTATTAATTAATGATTGAAAAATTATGAAATACCGTAATTATGAAACACCGTATTGATGTGGTATTTTTATTTATCAAATACACACTTTATTATACCTTGATTAATGAGTCATGAGATGAGTCATTAAGGTGGTATAGTTTGGGAACATGGTTTTAGCACATGATTTTGATTCTTCATGACTCTATGAGTAGTAAATCTCCTCATAGAGGACTTTGTACTTGCTTCTAATTATTAGTTTAATTAAAAGATTTTTTTAATAAAACTAGTTAATTTATTCAAGTTGTTTTGTAATTAGTTATACTAGTTGTTGATTCAAAAATATGATTTTTTGGTTCATAAGTTTTTAAGAGTAAAAACACTTGTATAAATTGTAAAATACTTATTTTCAACTAGTGTAGTTGTATGTTAGAAGCATGATAGTCCTATTTTAGTTAGGATAATCCATATGTTATCTAGTTTTCTAATTTGTTGCATAACTAGATAGATGCATATTTCTTAATGTTGATTAAGTTATATGCTTTATATCATCTTGCGTGGATGTCATGTTTATGGATGGTAGTGGACAACGATTCTCTTGCATTTATTATATAGATGTAATATAGCTAGAAATATAATATTATTTACGACCACTTCCCTCCCCGAGCATAGGCCACGCCTATGGGTTTAGGCACTTGCTCACCGATTATGGGCTACGCCTACGGGTATAGGCCATTGTTTGGGCGTGGGGGGGGGGTATGATTGTTTAGTTTAGTTATTTTATTTATAACTTTTATTTAACATTCAATGCAATATTATTACCCATCCTACGAGATGGTTTTTCCATAATAAATGAGGCTTGCACGTCCTATGAATATATGATTGTAATAATACAAGATTTATAAGGGAGCTAGCACTGCAAGGAGTTGCAAATTACTTGCCAAAATATAATTAGTGTGGTTACATTTTATTCCTTTAGTTGTCAACTACATTCCATATTGGTTTTACATATGTTGATATGTTGGTTGTGCCCTAATTGTAGATGTTAATACAATTGGGTGTTATATTCTGTAAAGTTTATATCTCTATCTCGCTAGAGAATAATTTTTATTATAAAAACTCATTTTTTAAACTTTGTGAGACATGGTAATAAGAGTTTATTGACTGTAGAGTGGTGAGACTGACATTAACATAGCGTTAGTGTGAAAGATAAATAAACCTAAAGCAGTTAAAAGAAATATATTTAGAACGAACTTTTAACTAGTGTCAAGAAAAGTAATTATGAAATATAGCTCGTGGGGTGATGCCCAACTTAAGATTAGGGGTGATGCCTAATCTTTTGCGCTATAGTCTTAAAGAGCGGTGGTTACTTAATTAAGGTCCGATGAATATTTCCGATGAATATCTCGGAACCCTCCTACCAAACTTGTACTTACCTAGCTAGTTTAATTGTTGTAAGTATAAATATCGAGCATCTTTAAACTATATCAAGTTTGATTATGGTAAAAGATTTATGAAATCGTCCATAGCCCTCCATCATTTCAGTTGAATACTATTAAGCTTATAAATACTATGTTTGTTGGTATACGTTAAGGCATAACTATTCTATGACTAAGTAGTATTCATCTGTATATAAGATATAAGGATAGCTTAACTTGGTTATGTGACTTTGTTGGCATACGTCAAGAGTTTGTATAAGTTAAATTTAAGCCAGTCAAGAAATAATGGGTCCAAACTTGACTAGCATTTTATGATTTGTTGGCATACATCAAGGTCATAAAAGACTAGGAATAAAATCATATCAAGAATTACAAGAGTGTAACAAATAAAAGTTGTCTACCAATTATTGAGTGTATCAATTTGTTAGCATACGTTACGGTTGATGCATTCAATGATAATTGGATCTTGATCCCACTTGAAAACAAGGAGTTGTTTTCCGATCACCTCTTATAAAGGTTTTGAGGGACTCGAAAAATAGTAGGAGGTATAACTTAGATAAAAATGAACCAAATATATTTTATGTATTGAACATCTACTAAAATATATTTTCTCTCTCTTTCAGGCTATTATGTCTGGCTTAAAAATTATATCAGAACAAAACAAGTTAATCGATCCTAATTACATAGACTGATTAAGAAATGTTAAGAGTATCTATCCATAATTCTTAGCCTCACTCATCAAGAAGAAGCAAGATATTGCTTCATTTTCAGATGTGTTTGTTATTCAGAATTATTTTTCTATAAATCCTACATCTTGGGTATTAGACACCAGATCATGATCTCACATCTATAATTTGTTACAAGGATTGAGAAGTTATAGGAAACTTGGAGCTAGAGAGATGACCCTACAAGTTGGCAATAGTGTAATAGTTGCAACACTTGCAGTATGAGATTTTCATCTAGTTTGCCAAATGGAAACGTTTTAATTTTGAAAAGCTGCTATTTTGTACCAACTATGATGTGCAATATAATATCTATATCTTTATTAGATAAAGATAGATATATATTCAAGTTGGAGAACAATATTATGAATTTCATATTTAATCAAAAGTTGATTGCTTATGAAACATTGTGTAATAGAATCTATATTCTTAATTAAAATACAATTCTGAATACTCATCACACTAACAAAAGAAAGCACTATGTTATGAACGATGCTTTCTTATGGTACTGTTGACTTGGTCTTATTAATAAAGAAAGACTTGGCGAGCTACATAAGCATGGATATTTAGATCCATTTGACTTTGAGTCTTATAATACTTGCAAGTCTTGTCATAAAGGCAAAATGACCAAGACTCCATTTACGGGAACTGGAACAAGAGTTATAAAACTCTTAGGATTGATACATAGTGATGTATGCGGTCCTATGTCTACAATGGTCAAAGGTGGCTACTCCTACTTTATTACTTTTACTGATGATTTTTTAAGATTTAGACATGTGCTTTTGATAAAATACAAGTCTGAAGCATTTGAGAAATTTATCGAGTATAAAAATAAAGTAGAGAACCAAACGAGCAAGAAAGTTAAAATTCTTCGATCGGATCGAGGAGGTGAATACTTAAGCTCGGAATTCTTGGGTTTTTTAAAAAGAGAATGAGATTCTCTCTTAGGTTACTCCACCATTAATTACACTACAGCTTAATGGCGTGTCAAAAGGAGGAATCATACACTATTAGATATCGTACGTTCCATGATGAGTAACGCTGAGTTACATTTTTCATTCTGGGGGTATGCGTTGGAAATAGCAGCACACTTACTGAATAGGGTTCCAATTAAAGCAATGCCTAAACCTCTGTATGAGATATGGAGTGGGAAGAAACCATATCTTAATTATATTAAGATTTGGGGATGTCATGCTTATATAAAAAAGCAATATCCCAAAAAGTTAGAGGCACACTGAGTATTGTGTAAATTTGTAGAATATCCAAGGAATTCCACCGGATATCAATTCTACCACATCGATGAACAAAAGATAATTATTTCTCGGTTTGTTACCTTCTTGGAGAAGGAATTTCTTGAAAAAGAAATTAGTGGGAGCATGGTAGAACTAAAAGAAATTTTAAAGATATAAATTAATACTGATAATTTAGTAGAACAAGCAAATTCACCTATACCAAAAGAACCTCAACAATTTCGTAGATATCCAAGGCGATCTCATGCACCTAAGAGACAATATGATTTTCTTGTTAAAGGTAGCATGTTAGATCATGTCATAGATGATGACGAACCTTTGAGTTATCAGCAAGCATCTCAGAGTAGGGACTCTGTTGCTTGGCATGATGCAATAAAATCCGAAATAGACTCTATGTACACCAACAAAGTATGGATCTTAGATAATGCTCCTAAAGGGGTGATACAGACTCTATGTACACCAACAAAGTATGGATCTTAGATAATGCTCCTAAAGGGGTGATACCCATAGGTTGTAAATGGTTGTTTAAGAAAAAGTTGGGTATAGATGAGAAAGTAGAGACTTTTAAAGCTAGACTGGTAGCTAAAGATTTTCGTCAAAGATCTGGTTTGGACTACGATAAAACTTTTTCTACAGTGGCTATGCTATAGTCTATTCGGATCCTACTTGCTATAGCTGCTCACTATGACTACGAGATCTGGCAAATGGACGTCAAAACTATATTTCTAAATGGTGATTTAGAAGAGTGTATATATATGTGTCAACCAAAGGGATTTGTAGTGGGAGCAGTCGAAAAGCATGTAGGTTGCTTAAAGCTATTTATGGACTGAAGTAAGCATCACGGAGATGGAACATCTGTTTTGATGATGCTATCAAAGAGTTTGGTTTCATCAAAAATCCAGATGAACCATGTGTGTATAAAGGATAACTGAGAGTATAGTATTGTTTCTTATTTTGTATGTCGACGATATACTCTTAATCGGTAATGACATACCATCATTACAAGAGGTTAAAATTTGGCTATCAAAAAGATTTTCCATGAAATATTTGGGTGTAGCATCCTGTATACTGGGTATTCAGATCTATAGAGATAGATCTAAAAGGATATTAGGATTATCACAATCTAGATACATTGGCAAAGTGCTAAAACGGTTTAGCATGGAAAATTCCAAGAAAGGTTTCGTACCTGCATCTCCTGGAAATCTCCCTCTCTAAAAAGATATCTCCCAAGACCGATGAAGAGAGGAAACACATGAGCCTAATTCCTTATATCTCGGCAGTAGGATCGATCATGTATGCCATGTTATGTACTAGACCGAATATCGCTTATTCACTCAGTTTGGTAAGTAGATACCAATCTAATCATGGAGAAGAGCACTGAAAAGCGATCAAAAATATACTTAAGTACTTGAAAAGGACTAAAGAGTTATTTTTGATATACGGTAAAAGTGACCTCCAAATGAAGGCTTTTTCCGACTCTAGCTTTCAGAGTGATATCAATGATAATAAATATGTTTCAGGATATGTTTTTACCCTCAATAGAAGGGCTGTCAGTTGGAAAAGTTCCTAGCAGGACACAGTAGCAGACTCTACTATGGAAGCCGAATACATTACGACAAATGATGCAGCCAAAGAAGCTGTCTAGATAAGGAAGTTTCTTTCAGAGCTGAAAGTTGTTCCCACCATTAAAGATCCAGTACCTTTATACTGTGATAGTAATGCTGCAATAGCTCTGACAAAGGAACCTCGATCTTACCATAAGTCCAGACACATTCTGAGAATGTATCACTTGATTAGGGAGATAGTTGATCGCCAAGAGATTAAGATTAAAAGAGAAGATACAAAAGATAATATAGCAGATCCATTCACAAAGGCAATTGCTTGTACACAATTTAAAAAACTTGTTGAGCTATTAGGTATTAGATACTATAATGATTGACCTTAGTGCAAGTGAGAGTTTGTTAGATATAGGTGCTCTGCAGACAATAATTGTATATTGTAACAGGACCTATATGAATATAACATTATTATTCAAAATAATAGTATGCTATTTTAGTTAGTATTTATCTGATATTTTAAATATAGATAAAGTCCTTAGAATGATACTAGACTATCAGAATTTCGATAGTGATCGTAATAAAGAAGAGATCTGATTAGTCGCTAACGTATATTCTAAAATATTCCTAGTCGATGAAGTGTTGAGAAAGGACATCATCACTTAGGTAAAGACTAGTGTATACTCTATTTATCCTTTAGAAGGACGATGATCCATCTCTTAGATCATTGATGCTGAGACATCAAGATACAGTATACAGGTGACTCATTAGTGAGTGAGTTGACTGAACGGCTCACCGAGAATGTCTAGTTGGTAATTATACTTAACTGTCAAATAAAAGTTCTCAAGTGATATAGTATAAAGTAGTCTCTTGACCTGAGGCATGAGTCCAATATCTTACATGTCAGTATAGATGTACTTAGACTTTTATCTAACCACAATTATCATTGAGTTGTGCATAACAGTTTTTGTTGGATGCATCCTAAGACATAAGTAGATATTGAGATTCCAAGATGGGATTCGTCTCTCTCAGTATTGGGAGTTGATGTCATAAGATTGTTTGATATAAATATAGTTTGGAAATTATTAGCCAAGGTAAATAAGATAAACTGAGTGTCAGTTTGATCTTAAAGGTTATGAGTTTAATATCAACAAATACTAATTGAGCTATTAGGGTTTGACAGTTTTTTCATACCCTAGGCTCTATAGTTTGACATGGTTTGACGAAGAGACCAGACTATACAATATTATTACCGAGTGGTCCTGATAAAATTGTGTAAGCATCTTGCATATATTTATCATAACTTATACCCGAGTAGTCTTCATGTGTAGCTAGCACCTCTGTTGTACTTGTGAATATGATCCACTGCCGAGTCTTAATTTGGACTCTAGAGTCACACTAAGCGTGTACTTGAATCCTATGGAATACAATTTATAGAGTTAATGCATATGATTGATACACATATATGATTTTCACCGGATACACATATACATTTATATGTATCGGTAAAATTAGAATGTTATGCGCTCAAGAAATGAATTCCACTATTTTCCCCATAAAGTTAACTTTTAGTCAACTGGTTGACTTTTTAGTCAACGGTTGACTTTTGGTCAAATCATTAGCTTTTTTGTCATATGATGACTTATTAATTAATGATTAGAAAATTACGAAATACCGTATTTATGAAACACCATATTGATGTGATATTTTTATTTATGAAATACATACATTATACCTTGATTAATGAGTCATGAGATGAGTCATTAAGGTGGTATGGTTTGAGAATATGGTTTTAGCCATTGTTTTGATTCTTCATTACTCTTTGCATGACTCATGAGATGAGTCATTGCATGACTCATGAAAGGAATCATTACATTTAGCTGACTCATGGCATGACTCATGAGATGAGTCATGAGATATCTCACTCTATATATATGAGCTCTCTCTCTTATGGAGAGTTTAATGAAAAATTGGCTAAGTTGTTTTTTTTCCATAAGAGAATAAAAAAGAGAGCTCTACCTCTTACTAAACTCTAGCAATCTTTGAGTAAGAGGAAGTAGTAGGATGTTGAAGTACCCCGAGGTGGATATCTTTCATTGTGTCTTAAGAAGACTCCGATTTTATCAAGCTCACTTGAAGAATTGGAGATCCACTACAAGGAGATTTACTACTACAAGTAGCAAGAGGTAGGGGTTGTTCGATCTTCCATCGAATCACGCTTTGAAAGTATGACTTTCTAACTATTGTATGCTTTCTTTTATATAGGGATCATGTTAGATTTAATTACGATGGTCCTAGTTTGTATTTCATGCTCTCTACATGCTTAGTATTATTATACATACTGTCTTCGTTGCGTATTTTGCATGTAGATTAAGCACGGGATCTCAACACTTTCAATAAGAATATGAACTAACAATCTCACACAACAAAGGCAAGTTAAATGAAGATAGTTTTCACATAGTTTTTCACTTGATAATTCATTTTATAAGCCTTACTTTTACAGTGAAATAAAATCCCCCATTTTTTCATATGGATTTTAGCACGCTACAACCAGATGAGTAGATGATAATACATTAGACTTACAAAAATTATTTTCATTCTTGCATTATAAGTTCATGAAACCCTTTTATACAAGATCATGATATAACAACCCATAAGCAAAACCAACCGACGAAAAAAAAGCCAATGCTCATCTTCAAGATCGACCTCTGATTTCTTTTTCTTTTCTTTTTCTTTTTTTTAAAGGATCTCAAAACTTAGAAGCTAGCTAGGAATCTTCATCATGCTCATCAAGCATGGCAAGTGGCCTCAACATCCTCCATCTCCACACCACCCTCAATCCTGGCCTCCTTATATACATACCACTTCGCCGCAACCAAGAACACCACCAAGTTCGCCGCGCTCAGCACCGCCAACAACCAGTAAAAATAATCCAACCTCCCCTTGTTCAGATCATCCGGCAACCAAGCTCTTGGCCCACTCTCACCTGTCATTTTGTGAACAATGGTCACAAGTGCTGAACTCAGGAAAAAACCCAGTGAAAGTGTACTCAGAAACATCCCCGTGCTCATAGTCTTCATCCCCTTCGGACACTCTCGCAGGAAAAAGTCCAACTGTCCCATGTAACAAAACGCCTCTCCGGCGCCCACCAGGAAAAACTGGGGCACGAGCCAGAACACACTCAGTGTCACCTGTTGAAAACATAAGGAATTAGTGTATTAGAAGAACAAAAGCAGGTATTTGTGTTTAGTCCCACATTTGCCTAGACAGAAAAATCTTCCCGAACATCTTTGTGAGGGTCCATTTTTTTTAAGCTTATAATTTATGCTGGTTTTGAACATTTATAAAATTAATTTGTACCAGTAGAAAAAGTAATTTGGTTGGTCAAACCAAGCTTTTTACTTAGAGGAGCCCATCATTTTTTAAGCGTAGTTTAAGAACTAATTTGTTCGAGAGGTCACCAAACATGTAGACATGGATAAGCTGGCTCAATGACTACTTTGACCAAATAATGCTCCCCGGAAATACCCTTTCGATCCGTCAATGAGAATCTGCAGTTATCTTACGGTTTACTTAACATACCGATGAGTGTAGAGTCTCGAGGCGGTGGCGTTCGATGAGAGCGGCGGCGGCCATGGCGAGGACGGAGAGGGCAAGGCCGACGGCGACACGCTGTAGAGGGGTCAAGCTGTTTGGATTTTTCGTTAGTCGGCGGGAGACGGGGCCCACGACTCGG
>NC_033797.1:144527015-144528300 GCF_001876935.1 Asparagus officinalis | reverse complement strand
GATCGCGGCCCGGTCCAGGAAGCTGCAACAAAAAGCCGTGAAAAATCGTGAGCTAGCTAGCTCCTCATTGATCCGGTCAACAGTACAAATTTAGTCCTACGGTAAGAAATTCGCACGCACGGGGTTAACATCGAGTTAAACAGTGAGCGGCGTCAAATTTAGGTCCCGTAACCTTTTTAATTACCAAGTTGCACAAGAAAAGGGTCAGACACTGCGTGGCCACAGAGACCTAAACGTCTGTTGTTTTGCTATCCTCTGCTATGCATTGATTCCTCATACAGTTGCTCCCCGCCCAATCTCTTTTAAAGCTCTCGGTATATATCTTTTCTATGGCTTTTTTCCCTTATTAAATAAAACAGAGAGATACTAGTCACGCAAGGATTTACAAGGCAAAGCCCCATTAATAGAAGCAAGGGTGGAGATATAAAAATCTTACCCTCATTTTCGTGCGAATAAAAACTTGACTATACTATTTTTCGATCAGTACTGTCTTAGTAGACAAGATTTACTAGATAATGTTTTCATAAGCGTACCCTCAATGAACCGATGGTTATTATCTTAATGTGTTTGTTTGCTGTTAGGTGATGCTTATTATTCTCTTCCCATCTCATATCTTGTCTTTTTTTTTTTTTGAGTTCGAATGATTAGAATAAGGTTATTCTTTATTTGATTTGATGAGTTAAACTAGAGATTTGGTCTGGCATCTGTTACCCTAAAAGGCCAACGTAATATCATAATTAATTCTTGGGCAATGTCAATGGGATCCACACGTTTCAATCTTTCCCAATAATTCCCCTCATTAACTATATGTTTATACTCCATTCACGGGTTTACGCAGGGAAAGGTATCAATTAGAGAATCCCAGGTTGATGGAGAATCTTTTTATGCTTTAATTGAAGAATATTAAGCATGATTAAGTGGGTAACCAATAAGTATCACAACGTGCAGCGGCGCGATTAGCGATGTGGGCGATGAAATTAATGATCATGTGGCATAATATTATCTTCTAACTAATCTCAAGTTCCCAACAATCGTATAGGCTAGCTTTAGTGCTGTCATCATCATTATTGTCCAAATATAAGCACAAAAATCCATGGCCTTCTTATCCAATTGCATTAAATTTAAATAAATGTTAGTTGTCTCATATCCGAGCTACTGACTACGAACCTTTTATGATAGTACGTAGGGCACAAATTGTGAATGCAATCAAGAGGCACCAGCTCCATGTGACGAATATTTAGTATTATGCAATCAGAGGCTTTATTGAGAGACTTTAATATGGTTG
>NC_033797.1:144526660-144526943 GCF_001876935.1 Asparagus officinalis | reverse complement strand
ATTTGAGTGAAGATCTTTAAAGGGGAGATTAAGAAAATGAGTTAAGATCGAGCTAACTATTAATCTATTTCCACAAAAGTATATATGGTCGTTCGATGATATTTATGTTACTCCCGAAGCTTTTCTTTGATGTGTGGAAAGATGAAGGACTATCGTTCACCTTTTAATAAAGAAAAATAAAATTTTAACTTGCTTTCAAGCAAATGTGTATTGTACTTAGAAAAAAGCTCTTCTGTCTTATTCAAGTTGTAACCTAAGTACTTAATAAATCTAACCAATATTT
>NC_033797.1:144526135-144526418 GCF_001876935.1 Asparagus officinalis | reverse complement strand
TGCAAAACTTAACCATGAGTCCTAATTACCACTTAGCAACAGGTCACTCAAAAGCTTAATCATGAATCTTAGCTACCGCTAATTGACTAATAATAGTAATTAAAAAACAAATAGAGAGTCATTAATTAATTAAGTACCGGAACTGCTCGGTATGAGGCAGCCTCTGCTTCCCTTTCCCCTTCCTCTTCCCCTCCTCCTCCACCTTCCCGTCGACATCGTAAAGCATGGCCGGATCCTCCGGCAACACGCACCTCCTCTTCCTCCACGCTCCGACCACCACCGC
>NC_033797.1:144411234-144525142 GCF_001876935.1 Asparagus officinalis | reverse complement strand
CCAGAACGGGATGCAACTGAACCCGCGGATGCAACCGAACCGATCAGTGGCAAGACTTGCAACTGTTTGGTTAGTTGACGTTGGACCTTTAAACCATGACGATGGATGGAGACGGATTTTCAAATTTCTCGCAGTCCCTCATCAATCCATCTGTCATTACATCTTCAAAATTATCTGTGTTTTCTCGGTATCTTGGATCGAAATGTTGCATGGGTACGTACGTACCTTCTCCGTTTGGCTAACATCGTTTGGGGCATGTTTTTGGCTAATACTTCACTTATTTATGGAACTTTGTTATTTATTTTTACTCATTTTATCAGAGGCTAACATCGTTTGGGGCAGTTTGGTCATTTTATTTTTACACATTTTATCAGAGGATTGGACAAATCTCATAAATGGGTATACTTAGCCCTCTTTCTATACCCTTGTACTTTAGTTTCTTGTGGGATGTAACCTTCGCCTCTCCTTTTCTTTAAGAATTCATTATTCTGTAATTTGGGTTTGAATCAAACAAGATATTACAATTTGTAGGATTTGCTTTCCTATAATAACGTCGAACCAAACAAAATATTAGAAACCTCAAAGCACGTATAAAACCCTGTAGATTTGAAATTCTCTATGAGAATATAAATCCTAAAATTTTAGAATTTGAACTAAACGTCCCCCTTAATTGATTTGGTCACCCTACTAACAGGAAGGAGTGTGCAGGAATGTATGCAACTGCTGGAGTTTGAGTTCAAAATTTAGCGCAGTAGAGTTAGGAGGATGAAGGACACCCTGCGCAATAGAGTTTGGAACTCAAACAGAAGGATTTTCCTCGCGTTCTGCAGTATGATATATACAGTTTTGTTATTTGTTTTCCTTTGCTGTAGAGAAATTATTTGGTCTTGTACAGATAGGTTTTGGTTTTTTAAGCTGTGACTCTGTCTTTTCTTGTTGAGTCTATGGAGAGTTTGTACTCTAATGCTTTTGGTAAATAAGAATGTAATCCTTACTTACCAAAAAAAAAGTACTAAAACCACCAAATTTTCCTACATGCCTTGGTAGATGGTAAAGAGCGCTAGTATTGTTGTCTTGAACTTACTGTAGTTTCGCCGTAGTTTCATTTTGGCAAGTAAACTAAAAATTTTGACTCATTTTTCCGTGAACAAATTTCTATGTGCAACTAACCCTTATGTAATGAATTTTCAAGTAAGATCTTAACTTCCTTGCCATAAGTTTCTCTTCATCTGGCGACTTTAATGTCTTGCACTGCTCTTATGCTTGTTCCTACACATCAATAGAAGAAAGTAGCGTATCATCTGTATATATGACGTATATCAAAGCTGCTTTTCTTCAGTTATCGAACAAAAGGTCACAGTATTTATAGTAACACCTTTTCAGCTATATGAAGAACCTTTCATTACCTCACAAGAGGTTAATAGCTGATATATATTTATTAATTTGATGTAGAATGGACTGTGGATATATTTACGGAGAAGGACCGTTAGAAGCTCAAACAAGGTCCTGACAATAGGCTTTGACTTGTAACGAAGAAAAGTCATATCTCGCAATCCGCATATGTTAGAATTGGACAAATAATATATAAAAATCACATATTTTTCCTAGAAAGAGTCAACAAAACCAACCATGGACATTTATCGTTGTCTATCTTGCAAAATTTCCTCCAGATTAAGAGAGATTAAAATTTTTGTTAGGTTTTTGCTATTTTGAGCAATAATTTAGGAATCTATTTTGATTAGGGAGTTAAGAATTTCATCTCAGATTTGACTGATTGATTTTCTCAGTCATACGGATTCATTTTAATTAGGATAGGTTTGATATTTTCTGTTTCCGGCAATTTTGATCATAGTAGGAGTCTACTTTGTTTTTCTATTTAAGTTGAGAATTATTAATAAAACTCCTCTGTTATATTATTTCGTGGATTCAAGGTTATCTCTCCATAGATTTGGAGATTATTCTTCGTAGATTTCTAGAATGCTTCTTAATATTTTCAAGAAGAAATTTGCAAAATAAGTCTATTTTGCAAATTTTTCCTATTTTCAAGGTTACCACTTGCGTGTTGTATCATAATTCCCCATTCACGGGCTATTATTATTAATATCTTTTTACTAATCGTGTCTACATATGAAATCACATTAATACATTATGTTAATACATTATTATCTTTTTACTGAACTAATGAAGGGAGGCAACTGATATTTATGAAGTGTAAGGGTTGTGTCAAGAATTACCAAACTTAAGGAGGGTTTATATATATAAATTTCCGTTAATTAACTTCCTCTTTCAGAAAATCAAGATTTCTGGACTGTCTACTACAGAAAAGTTGGATTCAGCAAATAAGGTATATATCTCAATTGCTTTGGCTTTTCTCAAAGTTTCAACTTTGGATTTTTTTTAAAAACCACCTTATAGGTCAATTTATGTAAAACCTCCTTAAATTTTTAAGGGGTTTATATATATATATATATACAGAAAATCAAGATTTCTGGACTGTCTACTACAGAAAAGTTGGATTCAGCAAATAAGGTATATATCTCAATTGCTTTGGCTTTTCTCAAAGTTTCAACTTTGGATTTTTTTTAAAAACCACCTTATAGGTCAATTTATGTAAAACCTCCTTAAATTTTTAAGGGGTTTATATATATATATATATAGAGAGGTTCTAATAAAAACCTAGAGAACTAAAAACCAATCTTAACCCTACATTCTATTTCATCCAATGGTCAAGATTGAAAATGGCAACATTGAAATTAAATACACATCAGCTGACAAAATAACCGTAAAAGGGGTAATNNNNTATATATATATATATATATATATATATAGGGAGAGGTTCTAATAAAAACCTAGAGAACTAAAAACCAATCTTAACCCTACATTCTATTTCATCCAATGGTCAAGATTGAAAATGGCAAAATTGAAATTAAATACACATCAGCTGACAAAATAACCGTAAAAGGGGTAATATAGGAAAAGCGGCATTAATGATATACGCTGTAATTAATTAAGAGAAGATGTCGAACACTTCTTCCGACGCAAAAAACGATTCAGTTTCCAGTTTCATCTTCTCTTTACCCCAAGAACTAAACTATTCACATTCCGTCGATTTCTCAACATTTAGGTTTCTTTCAACATCTCGTTACAACTCGAACGAAGACGACCAGCAAGAATTCGACGATAGAGATGAAGAAAAACAACACAGAGACTCCAAAACTCTCGTCTTCAAGAACAGGTAAAACGATTCCAACCCTCGTATTAAAAATGTAATTTTTTATCAAAGTTTGAACATTTTTCATAGATTCAGTGTGGGAAAGGTTCGTAATTTAGACATGAATCACTTGCATGTTGTTGAATACTTTTTTATTTTTATTTTTTAGCTTTATAGAATGTTACCGATGCATGTTCTAGTTTAGGGTTTTTATTTTTTACATTTTCCTTTATCTTGTTAAAACAAACTAAGTTTTTCTTAATATTATAAAATGTTTTCATTTGTTCTAAATGGGTAGCGCTTAATTCTGGTTGTCTGGATTCTGCAATATGCACTCTACTTTAATCTCCTCGATTCACTTGAGTGAAACGAGATTCACTGCAGTGAATCTCGATTCACTTGAGTGAATCGAGATTCACTGCATTGAATCGAGATTCACTAGAGTGAATCGCGATTCATTGGATGTATCTCTATTCATCGTTGACTCTTTGACACTTTGCTTGATCCCGCACGCGAATGGACGTATTCCGTTGTTTGCGTGCAATTAGTCAATCTCGTCGCCTCGTTGGTTTGTCGGTTCGTGCCGAGCTGAGCAAAAGGGACCTATAAGCAATTTTATATGCCTACAGATCCTAGGCCGAGTATATAGGATGGATATTTTCCCAAATATGATCCGAAGCCAAGTATATAGGATGGAAAAAATTATATGCTTTATGTATACTAACAGTGAAGTTAAACTGTAACGATGATCAGTTTTTCCTTGTTGTGTTGAGGGACAAGACACTGAAAGAATGTATGGTATGGCATGGAGTTTGTTTCATATCATTGAATCTGAATCTGGATTCACTTTGATAAATCTCAATACATTTGGTTGAATCTCGATTCACTGTAGTGAATCTAGATTCACTTTATTGAATCTCGATACACTGTAGTGAATCTAGATTCACTTAGAGTGAATATCGATTCATTATAGTGAAACACTATTGACTGCAACGATTCAATGGACTGAATTGATATTTACTCAAGTGAATCGCGATTTAGTGCAGTGAAACGAGATTCATTTCAGCGAAATGCTATTCACTGAAATGAATCGCGATATGGATTATAATATCTATATTCAATAATGTGATTAAACCTTCATGCTTGCCATGCATTATGCAAAGTCTGGTATCATTAAAAAATGAATTGTCATCGATTTAGCAGGTCTACGATCTAGTTCAAGAAACAAACAAAAAGCATGTGTTGAGGTATTTACACCTATACCTCAACAGAGGACAACACGCACTGTGAACATGCAAAGCAGTGACGATGACTTCATCAACCCCCCAAATAATCCTAACAGTGAGGAAACATTAAAGCGTACAAGGGATGAAGACAGTGAACAGACCCCAAAAAGGATGAAGAAGAAAAAGGTTGGTGTACTAAAAATCTTTGTTTTTTTTGTGTATTCAATGATGGATAATTTGATCTAATTATATTATTTTTTGGGGTGGAGAAGCTTGTAAAAAAAAGATATGTGAGGTCCAACATTGACGATAACCTCGTCAACCCTCCAAATAATCCTGCCGATGAGGAAACATCAAAGCGTAGTAGGGATGAAGACAATGAACAGATCACTGGAAGGAAAAAGATGAAAAAGGTTAGTGTACTAAACATCTTTTTTTGGTATTAACTGATGGATAATTTGATCTAATTATATTTTTTTGTCACTGGAGAATCTTTTGAAAAAAAAAAGTGAGTTCTGAACCTAAGGAGTTGACTAGGATAAGGGTTTCTCCAAAGATATTTTCTGATATGGTTTCGTTACTCTCTGACTCCCAAAAAGAATGGGTGAGACTAGCTGGACTTGGGGCTCTTTTACAATTTGGATTAAAGGAACTGCCACATATGTTGGGGTACCAGATTCTGCAGTCCTTTGACAGTGAATCCGTTGCGCTTAATCTTCCCAGAGGATCAATCAGTATCACAGAGGAAGATGTACATCAAGTGATGGGATTACCTCTGGGCATGAAGCGTATACCAGCTTCCAGTACTGGCAAGTCAACATTGGTGTATGAATGGAGGGCTCAATTCACAGACAGATTTGGTTGGAAGATTACTCCAGGGGCCGTGTCTGAGAAACTGAAGCACAGTTCTGATGTTAACCTGTTTTTTAAACTGAATTTCTTGGTTCTCTTTCACAACAACATGATCCAGTCGCTTAGCAATTCGTATGTCAACCAACGGATTCTAGTACTTGGTGATAATGTTGATCAGTGCTCTGAATACAATTGGTGTTCTTTCTTGCTTGACTCAATGATAGATAGCCAACACAAGTGGAAGGTTGACCCGACAAACAATTCTACACGGGTCCTCTTGCATTCTTGATTGTAAGTCACTTGTATAATATTGATTTATTTCTATCTACACGGGTCCTCTTGCATTCTTGATTGTAAGTCACTTGTATAATATTGATTTATTTCTACATTACTACAGTTAAAGTAGTTTTACTTGATTATTACTAATTGATGTGCTTTATTTCTTATCTCCGTCTTTTTAGCTGTTCTATGCCGATCGGGTTCTGTTCAAAGGTAGGAGGTTGGTTGAGAGAACAACCCCTACATTTTTAGGATGGACTGACTTCGCCTTGAAGGAAAGACAGTCAGAGGAAATAAGAACAAATTCATTTGGCAAAGGTGCATTTACAGAGAGGGTTGAACTTCCAGATTCATCTCGAATGCAGAGTGCTACTGGAAACTCTCCTAAAAGTGTTGATACAATTAGAAAGGTTAGCAAATTAAGTTGGAATACTTTGTTTATTCAATTTATTCTCGATTCAGTAGGAGTGAATCTCGATTCACTTAAACTAAATGTCGATTCAGATTAATGAATCGTTTTACTAGTAATGAATCTCGTTTCAGATCAGTGATTATCACTCAAGTTAAACTGAATTCAGATTCAGTTAAGTGAATCTGGATTCAGTGATACTCAATATCGATCTACTAAACTGAATCTGGATTCACTCTTACTGAATCTCGATTCATTGAAGTGAAACTGGAATGAATCTGGATTCACTACTAATGAATCTTGATTCTAATACATTGAATGTAATCTCAATCTATCGAATCTTGTCTATCGCCATGTTAATAATTTATGGTGACCAATGTCTGTGATATTCAAAATGCAGGATTGTATTGAGAGGGTTCAACGGAGAGCTGCAGAGCTGGAATCTGCAAAAAATAGATTTGATGCTGAGTGTGAGACAATGAGAAAGCTGTTCCCCGATGACAATGAGCTCTTTTAAATTCAACAGAGAGTTTCAAATGTTCTTGTGCAGGGGTGTGGACATCGTGCAAGTACCTGTGATGATGAAACAACATGAAAAAGGATGACAGACCAGTGAGACGGAAGATCAGCGAATGTAGTACCCCACAGACTGAGGAACCTAGTTTTTCTCTTGGGCTGACACAGGATACTCAGACTGAATCAGTGGAAATGGTTGATGTTGTTCAGATTGCTAAAGCTAGTGAATCTGAAATCATTGATGAATCTGTACGAAGAACTGATAAACAACCTGAAGATGCTGCTGCAGTAAACTGACACAGGATACTCAGACTGAATCAGTGGAAATGGTTGATGTTGTTCAGATTGCTAAAGCTTGTGAATCTGAATTCATTGATGAATCTGTACGAAGAACTGATAAACAACCTGAAGATGCTGCTGCAGTAAATAAATGTGAAGGTAAGAAAGTTCAGGTGGCCGAAAATAAGGGACATGCGGGAAGGGGGAAAGAAAAGAGGATGGTGAAGCCTGCAACGTCTCTTCGGTCACCATGGGTGCAGAGGGTATCTCAGATTACTGCTAGGCAAAGTCAGCTAGAAAGCATCATATGGAATTGGGTACATAGAGAAGTAAGGCATTCAGGTGATGATACCGCTGAAGAAGAGAATTTGTGAGTTCTGAACACTTATTTGATATTTTATTATTAGGTGTGAGACTCACTATTTTTAGTATTTTGTCCCTTTATTAAATTGAATATTGTTACTGTTTTTTCAGTGAAATGGTTTTTAAGTGGAGACAAATTGAATGTTTCTTACCTGCTTTCAAGACTTTCCTTCCTTCTGAGGACATTGAGGCAAATTTAATCAGCATTTGGTCCTATATTTTGAACAGCAGAGAAAAAATGAAGTCGGAAAATTCTCCTCTTAGATTCTTCTGCAATGTTGAGACAACCGTACGTATCTTCCTTTATTTAATTTAAAATAACACTTGAGTTACATTTTATTTAACCAGTTTTATGTTGTACAGTTTTGCAACATTCATCACACAGATGAGGCCAATGATGAATTGAGATACAGTCGTTTTGCTTCCCGGATGGATGAGCAACTTGCTCTGTATCTCAAACTTTGATCACTAGAGTTAGTGAATCTGGATTCACATCTTACTATGAATCTCGATTCAATATAGCTAGTGAATCTGTGTTCACATCACATAATCACTATGCACTACCTATAGTTAATTCTAATGAATCCAGATTCACTAATATGAATCCAGATTCATTAGAGTAAATCCAGGTGAACTAACTCTATTAAATTCTAGAGAGCTAGATCCATTGAATCGTGATTCAATGTCATTAATACTGTTTGCATATAAACAACCAAAACAAATTGTATATTACATTAAACATTACTGTATAATAATTTGGATTTATTATGTGACACTGATTAATTTTGATTAAACAGCACCAGAATTTAACAGCACCAAAATTTTGTGAGATATTTGGCACACAAAAAACATCACAAGGCGAGCGAAATAAATACATTAACGCCTGACAGACTTGAGATGGAGTGGAGAACGGCCAAAAACAAATTTGATTGTGCTATTTTTGTCATGAGACATATGGAGACCTACATGGGCGGTGGTACAGCAAATTGGAACTCTGGTTTTCATAGAGAGGGTGTAAGTGTTTAAACTAATAATGTGTTGATAATTTACATTTAGTCTTTTTGAATTAATTAAATTTAGAATATAAAGCACATCAATTAGCTACTGAATCTTGAACTGAACTTTTATTCATATGGACAGGAGCGATTAAAAAATCAGCTACATAGACTGAGGTCTATATATTGTTGCCAAATTCTTACTGAACCAACAAATGAATTGGCCAAAGAAGTCATCAGCAAAGCCCAACAGCACCATGATGAAACTGCCAATACCAAAAAAACAGACGAGGAAGACCACAAGATCTCAAGGAAAATGATATTCTGTAATCACCATAATTTTAAACGTTGAAGTTTACAGTTATTGAGTACATTGTCACTTAATGTTATGGAATACTCTAGTTTGTGTTGAACTGCTTTTCTATGTAAATATACTTTATGAGAATAGCTTTGTCATAGTTTTATTTCTGAAATGAAATATAACAACTAAATTAAACATCACTTTGTTGTACTGTTTTCTTTAATGGGCATGTCTGTGCGTCATGGAAATCGATTATTTTGCACATATTACACAGCCTTGGCACCTTCTTTTTTCGTTGAGTAAGTGATTTCTCATAATCACCAACAATTCTCCGTCCACACCCCTTGTTTCTACCTTATTAGTTTGAAACTAGGTTCACTATAGTGAATCCAGATTCAATAAAGTGAATCTCGATTCACTACACTAAAAAATTCAGTAAGTCAACATTATCTTAGTCACTACACTATAGTGAATCCATATGCAGATCAGTGAATCCAGATTCACTAAAATGAAACTCTGTTCATTATAGTTAGACCATAATAACTTAAACCGAAACAATCAAGTAATTTGATTTTTTGATTGATTATAATGAATCACTATAGTGATATCTAGATTCAATATCAGAGAATCTAGATTCACTGTAATCAATCTAGATTCAATATAGTTAGTCCAGAATCGCTTAACGCGAATTAAATTCAAACTGATGACTGCATACAACGACTTTATCATACCTGCTTAAATAATACAACTAATAATAATGGAATTCACTTGCTATATGAGTATATCTCAATTCAATATACTAACATGACACATCGTAACCATGTGATTAATAATCCAATAAATATATGTAGTTAAGAATTACACAATTCAGCAATTTGCATAAGAAATGTATTCATAAAAATGATTCTGAAATGAAATATAACAACTAAATTAAACATCACTCTGCTGTACTGTTTTCTTTAATGGGCATGTCCGTGCGTCATGGAAATCGATTTTTTTGCACATATTACACAGCCTTGGCACCTTCTTTTTTCGTTGAGTAAGTGATTTCTCATAATCACCAACAATTCTCCGTCCACACCCCTTGTTTCTACCTTCAATGGGAGGTTTAACGATCACTTCCGCTGGTATTTTTGAGCCAACAAAAAACTCCATTACATCATTTTTGTTCTGTGTGTCAGATTTCCAACTAGATTCACGCAAACTGTGCTTCAACTCCTTCAACTTCCCTTTCAGGTAGTCAAGTCTCTCACCATCTAGACCTGCCAAACTCACACAGGATTGGAAATCATACCATATGTCATTCAACTTACGATTTGTAACTTCAATTGCATTGCACTGTTTTGATATTTCTTTGAACTGCAATGAATGACTCATCTCAGCACCTTTTGTCCATCGGTTCACAACAAGATGTCTTGGTATTTTTGTTACATCAGCTTGGTTCAGTGCAAAAAAACCATGTCTACATACTATACCCATTTTCTCAAACAGCCTACACGTACATTGCACGTCATTGTTCAAATAAGCGTGTTTCACCTAAAATTCAAAAAAAAGAAAATGACAAGTCATTGTAATGGTCACTGAATCTCGATTCAGTGATGTGAATCGAGATTCACTTACTTGAATCGCGATTCACTTCATTGAATCGGGATTCACTACAATAAAAATAGATTAAATTTTTATTGTTTCAAAAAACGCTATTAAGTATTACCTCAAATATTTTTCCATGCCTCCTTTTGTCCTTTATGGAAAAAATCTTCACACCATCTTCTTCTGATATACTGTTGATACTCATATCATAACAGGATGACATTATCTCTTTCTGTACCTCATAAAACATTGTTCGAGTGTACAACTCTGCTGCATCCCTCTCCAATAACAATGGAGTGTCCATTCTTGGCATCGACTTCGTTCCTTCATAGTTTAATCTTGCGTTTGTATGCCTTTGCTTCTCCATAGCACTCTCGTATCGGAGATAAAATTCCGTTAATGTGTCAGATCTACGGTTGAATTTGTCAAAGAAACTGTTCTCACTCTCTGATATTGATGTAGTCCGCAATAAGCCGGCCATTGGATCATCAACATAATAGGCTGGAATCCATGACTCCCGAATGTTATACAGTTCACACAACCATTCATTACTTTCAAGCTTATATTCTTTCATAACATCTTTCCAACCGACTTCAAATGTTGCTGGATCTATATCTATACTCCAAATCAGTGCATTGATCTTCCTCTTGAAATCATCCATCTTCGAAATGCATTTTGCCAACTACAATATAAATATATAACAAAAGATTCAGTATTTGTCTAATGAGGATTCATTATATTTATATGTGCGATTCATTACCTTTTGGTTAAATTTCTTCATGATGTGCCACATGCACAAACGGTGACGTGCTTCTGTAAAGACGGTTGGTATAGCTTGCTTCATGGCAGGGCACTGATCTGTAACAATACACTTTGGCTCGCGAATCATGTATTTCATGAATACCTCAAAAATCCAGACATAGTTATCAATGTCCTTTTTAGCTATCAATCCTGCTGCAAATACAACACACTTCTTATAATTGTCGAGACCAGTAAATGGAACAAACTTCATGTTGTACCTATTGTATCACATACAAAAAATATAAGATTCACTATGATATATAATTACAATATTGAAAATAGTAAGAGATTAACTATAAAATCTTACTTGTTTGTGGAATATGTAGAGTCAAATGATATCACATCTCCAAATACATCATAATTTCTTCGTCCAATAACATCTGCCCAAAAAATGCGAGTTAATCGACCACCTTCATCGACTGCATAATCATAGAAAAATCCATCACTCATCTCCTTCTTAGCCGTGAACTTCTCGATGATCATTTGAGCATCTCGATCACCAATATAAAGCTTCACATCCCTACTCCAATTTTTAAACTCGGTACACGTAGCACCAACATTAGAATAACTTCCACACAACTCCTTAGCAAAGTTATATGTTTTGTTAGGCCCCATGTTGGCTTTTGCTCCATCAAATACAAGTTTCTTATGTGCGAGACCGAGAACTCTATTTGACTTCAAAAATTGTTTCCCACTACCGGAGACCAAAAAATGAGAATGCTCTTCAACGAAGGAGAGAACATTATATCCTTCTTCAACAAATGAGAGAACATTATATCCTTTCAAACCATCAAACTTAAACACGACTTTAGCTTTGCAACCACATCTACTAGATACAGTTCTCCTTCTCTTTTTCGAACTGCTACTAAAATCCTCATAATCAACATCCATCTTTGATTCATTGCTGCCAGCTCTACTGCAAACAATGTGTTTAAGAAGAACTGTACCGTCCTCATGTTTCTTCTCTGTATGCCGTCTGATCTCAAACCCACTTTTACGTCCATACTCTCGGTAAAACTCTATACCATCCTCTAGTGATCGGAAGCTTTGGTTTAGATAAGGTTTAAATTCAGCTCCAACCCGAGGTTTCCAATACATACCACCACCTGGTGATTCAAAAGGAATAGAGCTAACTTCGTCCATTCCATCTTCTCCAAAATCACTGTCCGATGCATTTATAACATGTGGTTCCTTAATTTGTTCATTGCTGCCAACAACTGAAAATAAAACAACATAAATAATATGGCTATATTTTGATATAATGAATCTGGATTCATGACAATGAATCTGGATTCACTCATGTGAATCTCGATTCACTATATTGAATCCATATTCACTACATTAAACACGTGAATCCGTTTGAACACGTTCTAGTTATTAGAGAATGTAATGATTTTTCATAATCTCTACCTTTTTTGGCGTCTTTGCTGGCTTTTCATCTTCAGATTCCTCTGACGAATCCTCAGAATCTTCAGAGCCATCTTCTTCATCACTGCTGCTGTCCTTGTTCGACTTCACAACATTTCAAAGGTACAGGTGTTTAATGAACAAGCATTAGTATATCTTTAAGAAAACAAAAGTGTTCCATCTTCTAAATAAAATCTATATGTACCTGAACTTTCACCTTCTTCTTTTGTGGCTCTTCTTCACTCTCATCAGAACTCTCTTGTACCTTTGGCTTTGGAGTAGCCTTAGTCTGAATGTTGGGCAATGAAAAAGCAAGTAAGATAACCACAAACAACCCAGCATACGAAATGGTCAAAGAAAACGAGTAAGCTCACTGCTATATTCTTTTGTGCCTTTGGAGGTTCATCATCTGAGCTATCATCCTCATCTTCATCACTGCTGCTCTCTTTCTTGACAGCTTTTGCAACAGGCTTGCCCGCACCAGTGGAAGCAGGAGCCTAGAAGATAATACCAAGGACAATAAGTAGAAACTCAAAAACCTCAAGCTTCAAATGACTAACTAATTGTACAGGTATTTTCCTGAATTTACAATAGGGGTTTTTCCATATATATGCCCCTCAAATCTTCAATATTTGCAAAGTTACCCTCAAGTCCTAGGTATTTGCAAAATTGCCCCTTAAAACAGCATATTAGGTCTTTCCGCTACTCCAACCTAAGAATGCTGCTTTTTAAACAAGGCAACGTCAAAATTTCCAATAATTCCAATATGTTTGTAACAATTTACCATTTAAAAAACTAAAATTATTAAGTGAAATATATATGCCCCTCAAATCTTCAATATTTGCAAAGTTACCCTCAAGTCCTAGGTATTTGCAAAATTGCCCCTTAAAACAGCATATTAGGTCTTTCCGCTACTCCAACCTAAGAATGCTGCTTTTTAAACAAGGCAACGTCAAAATTTCCAATAATTCCAATATGTTTGTAACAATTTACCATTTAAAAAACTAAAATTATTAAGTGAAAGTGATAGAAAAAAATCAACGTGAGAGAATTGGGTGGCAATTTTATAATTTGGAGGGTAATTTTGTAAACATGAAAGATTTGGGGCGTATATAAGAAAAAAACCTCTATTTTTAATTTATATCTAAACTTATATAAAGTAAGTTTTACTTCCAATCAACTATCTGACCTCACTTTGCTGCTAATATTTTCCTAAATTCTAACAATATCCTCAAGCTCGTTGGTTGATTTAAATCCATAATTTACTGCAAAGGATTAATATATTACTCGGGATAAGCTAAACTCACTATATTCCGTTCTCATATTCAATGCAATCAAATTGAAAGCGAACATATACGCATTTCGTGTTACTTTCTTCTTGCATTTTAATCAAGTGCCTTTAGTTGGTCATAAAAGCGTTTGACCTCTTGATGTATAGGTGTCGTTTTCTTCTTAACTGGCGACTATGATGTCTTTTGGCGGCAAATAGCAGCTTAGACTGTCGCCTTCAATTTCTCTAATAATCGCACGACATAATGATTGTTTTATGAAAGGAAATTGATGGATACTAGAATATTGAGAGGTTGCTAGCAAAAGGAGAACATTAGGAAGGCACCGAATCGTCAAATAAAAAAAAATGCAGAGGAATCTGTTGGAAAATTGAGCTCAAAATAGGACTCACTTGAAACTAAGTCACTCAGAACTAGAGTTACTTAAATTTTAAACATCAGCCGTAGGAATAAGCATATCAGACGATGAAACTATGTCAGACGATGAAACTATGTTATAAAGAGTATATACAAGTAATTGAAAATACTGTCCATATTCGCTACAGTTTTCCCTTTACTCTTAGGGGCTGTTTGGATTGATTTTTTAGATAGGTAAAAGGAGGAAAAACTGTCAAAAATGACAGCTTTTTGGTAGCTTTCCCCCAAAATCACCTTTTATAGAGGTGATTTTGGGGGAAAGCGGCCAAAAAGCTAACATTTTTTGCAGCTTTCCCCTCTTTTACCTATCCAAAAAATCAATCCAAACAGCCCTTTAGGTAGAGTTAATTTTAGAAAACCCCTCCTTAACTATGGAGTAAATGTTCCCGAGGAACTCCTTATAAAATGGGATGGCCTATACTTCAGGAGTGGTTAGAGATCATTTTGGGAATCATGTCTATTATATTGATGATTGTTGATCCTCGTGAACAAACAATCGATGGGGGTTGTCGAGTTACTGGATCGTCGAGATGTTGAATCGTCGAGAGGGGGCCGCTTTCCTTCTTCGACTTTATGCCTAGTTCTCAGAGCTCGGAGTGGGCGAATCACCTGCATACACAAGAATCGTGGGAGTACGGGGCTAGTTTCCCCCATGGTACCTCCGACGATCAAGTCAGATGGTGAATTTGGGTCCCGAAATGGAAGAATCATGTCTCCTTCTAATATGTGACTAGAGAATTTTTGTAGGTGGTCAGAAAATCAAACCTCCTTCTGTGGTGAATAGCGTTTTTACTTATAGAGGATGTCGGGGGCATGATCGGCACTTTGCGAGAGTGCGGTTCATGATGATGCTGAGGGATGGGCTGGAGGATGAGTCATCCTTTGCCTGATACGTATTGATTGGTAAGTGATGGGAGGTCACTTCGGTGACATAGGGAATCAACAGCCGTTGAGGCCTGTCAGCGAGTGACGCAAGTCACTTCCGCGATATGGGGATCCAGCAGCCGTTAGGGCTTGTCAGCGAGTGACGTGGAGTCACTTCTGCGTTATGGGGACCCAGCAGCCATCAGGGCTTGTCGACGAGTGATGTGGAGTCACTTCTGTGTTATGGGGACCTAGCAACCGTCGGGGCTTGTCGGCGAGTGATGTGGAGTCACTTCTGTGGTCATAAATGGTCAAATAATACTGAAAAATAATATTCCGAGTCGCCCTTGGGAAAAGTATCAGTTGATCGATGGGTATATCTTTTGCTCGACTGAGTCCGCCCTTCAAGTCGTCTTGGAGTAAAGTCGACTCGACCGAACCTGCTCTTGGGATAACATATCTGTGGGGAATAGGGAACACCCTATAACAATCAGCCCCTTTCGCTTGGATGTGGTTGTGGTCGGATTCAAGAGAAATAAATGAGCAGAGATTGAATAGAACTGGTTTCGCTAGCGAGGAGGCACCCTTTCTGGATGCGAGGACACCTGTCATCACCGGACATCACTAAAGTTGTCTGGGTTGTTCCTTTGTCAGACCACGGTTTCTTCGAGGAAAGGAGGTGAAACGTCATTCGGTGGTATTTCAAATTCCGATGCTAGGTCTTAGCCGTAGGATGAAGTTGGCTCTAATGGCTGGGATGTATTGACAGTTGTAAAGTAGGAAACTATATTTGTACCGTTTGAGATTTTCATCCGCTCGGACTGTTCTTATCTCTCTCAACCCTCTTCTGATTTTGTCTTTCCTCTGGATTGCTCCCTTGCTTCTTCATGGATTTGGAAGTGGTTGCTCGCCGGGAATATCTGGAGATCATTCGTTCGAAGGTGATCTTGGCCCAACTGAAGACCATGTCTACAAAGTTTGACATCCCCAAGGAATATAAGTTGTCCATCCCGAAGGAAACAGATGCTATTTATGATGGCGGGGGAGGTTGATTCTGAAAGGGCCCTTAGAGTGGCCGCCGAAGAGGTCATTCAATCGAGCCGCCTCTCAATTGAGCAACTGAGGCGGGATCTCGAGGAAACACAGTCGGCACAACATAGGGCGAAGGTAATTGAAGACTGGCGCCATAGCCCTATTGGAAAACTTGAGGTAGCTTTGGCGTGCAAAGTCGGGGTTGATTATTTCGCTGCTCTAGTACCCTCTAGCTCACATCCTCCTTCTAGGAGCTTTTATCCCCTGCAAGTCTCTTGTTGTCTCGATCTTCTAAGGGATTTTGAGGTAAGAAAAGGAAGATTGCTGTTAGGTGATGAAGGCGAGTCTCCAGAGGGCACAGATGAGGAACCGACAACTGTCCTTCCACTGGTGGGAGGGGGGACTGAAACCCCTGCGATGCCTGATCCTTCCGCTGATGCTGGCGTTCAGGACCAAGAGGGTCCGGTCTTCACCGATGCGGCCGCTCCACCCCCAGAGGACCTCGTATGTCAAGAAAAATGAGAACTAGTTATATTTCCTTTCCCTCCCTTTTTTGTCGGTCATTGTAATTGTACTTTTGACTTTGTAAGAGGTTAATGAAGAAGTAAATTCATCTTGAGTGTTTGAAAACTCTTGAAGATTTTTTATTTTATTTTTGCTTAATCGAAGGGTGATACAGGGATCGACCCCAAGGTTGTGCCTAGGATCAAGAGAGTCGATTAGGTCTTACCTTTCTATTTTCAAGTTATTATGATAACGTAAAAGTTTGGCTAAAGTCGTTTTATCAGATATATTACTAATTACCTAAGGCATGCATTCTTCATAGGGAATTTTCAAAATTAAGAAGTTAAGCTGGAATTTTTAAAGAAAATACAATCGTAGGTGTTCAATGTTCCATGGGTGACTGAGGATTCGTCCATCTGGGGCTCTCAACCGATAGATACCGGATCTTAGCTCTTCCATAACTGTATAAGGTCCTTCCCAATTTGGAGCCATCTTGCCTTGTCGAGTATCCTTGTCGAATGTCGCTTTACAGAGGACAAGGTCCCAAGCCATGAACCTTCTGGGATGAATCTTCTTATTGTAATGCCGGGTGATCCGTTGTTGATTAATGACCCGAGTACGGAGTGGTTTCTCCCTTGCTTCTTCCAAAAGATCTAGGCTGACTTGGAGGCCTATTGAGTTCAGGTCTTTGTCGAAGTGTCGCAGTCGAATAGTCGGTATGCCCACTTCAACTGGCGTAATTGCTTCAGCTCCATATGTTAGCTTGAAGGGAGTTTCCCCAGTTGAATTCTTATGGGTTGTGCGGTACGACCATAGGATACTTGGTAATTCATCGACCCAACGTCCTACGATAGTGTCCACCTTCTTCTTTAGTGCTTGAAGGATGCACTTGTTGGCAGCCTCTGCATGGCCATTTGATTTTGGGTGTGATACCGATGCGAATTTGAGGTGAATGTTGTATTCTTCACAGAAGTCGCAGAAGCCCTTGCTGTCAAATTAAGTGTCGTTGTCAGTGATAAGCTACCGAGGCATGCCGAAATGACAGATGATGGATTTCCATATGAAGTTGGTGACATTGCTTTCACTGATCCTAGCCAATGGTTCAGCTTCGATCCACTTAGTAAAGTAGTCGATGGCTATAATGAGAAACTTTCTTTGCTCTGAAGCTAAAGGGAGTGGCCCTAACAGATCCAAGCCCCACTGGGCGAAAGGTATAGGGCTCAAGATGGGGGTTAACTCGGTTGCGGTTGCCGTGAGATTCGCCAGAGAAGTTCATTAATCAGGGCGGTAAACTGCTCTTTCAAAGAAGAAAAGTGTATGTCCACCGTCTGCTCCAGTTGACCCCAGGTTACATAATTTGGAGTTCTTCTTGTAAGAGATTGACCCATTCCTCGCTCAGAACTTGACATTTTTTCGAAAAGAGGAACGTAACCCTACGGTGTGTGCCAAACTGTTGATGCTCATGAACAAACAGTCGATGTGGGTTGTCGAGTTACTGGATCGTCGAGATGTTGAATCGTCGAGAGGGGGCCGCTTTCCTTCTTCGACTTTATACCTAGTTCTCAGAGATCGGAGTGGGCGAATCACCTGCATACACAAGAATCATGGGAGTACGGGGCTAGTTTTCCCTGTGGTACCTCCGACGATCAAGTCAGTTGGTGGATTTGGGTCCCGTAATGGAAGAATCGTGTCTCCTTCTAATACGTGACAAGAGAATTTTTAGGTTGTCAGAAAATCGAACCTCCTCCTGTGGTGAATAGCATTTTTACTTGTAGATGATGCCAGGGGAAGGATCGACACTTTTTGAGAGTGCGGTTCATGATGATGGTGAGGGATGGGCTGGAGGCTGTGTCATCCTTTGCCTGATACGTGTCGATTGATAAGTGATGGGAGGTCTCTTCAGTGACATAGGGAATCAGCAGCCGTTGAGGCCTGTGAGTCACTTCCATAATATGGGGATCCAGCAGCCGTTGGGGCTTGTTGGCGAGTGACGTGGAGTCACTTCTATGTTATGGGGACCAGCAACCATTGGGCCTTGTCGGCGAGTGACGTGGAGTCACTTCTGCGTTATGGGGGACCCAACAGTCATCGGGGCTTGTCGGCAAGTGACGTGGAGTCACTTCTGTGGTCATAAAAGGTCAAATAATACTGAGAAATAATATTCCGAGTCGTCCTTGGGAAAAGTGTCGGTTGATCGATGGGTAATTATCTTTTGCTCGACTGAGTCCGTCATTCGAGTCGTCTTAGAATGAAGTCGAATTAACCGAAACTACTCTTGGGATAGCATATCTGTGGGGAACAGGGAAAACCTCATAACAATGAAATATATCATCTTACTTGTACATGACCATATAGGGATATATCATCTTACTTGTACATGACCATATAGGGATGATCCTAATATTCCTACTATCAATTACTTGGGGTGTGGGTAGGCCTGTCCATCTGTCTGGCCCGACCCGAAAAACCAGGTCAGGGCTAGGCAAAACTGGAGCCCGGGCCTGAGCGGGCCGGCCCGGTTTTCTATGTTTTTTAAATTTTTTTTACTTTTTTAAAATTTTTAAGAAAACAAAGAAAAAAATAAACATAATTTTAATTAAAAATTTATATTATTAATCATTTTTAATTATGTAATTTACAAATATAAAAATTATAGAAATTAAAATGATAAAATAATATAAAATAATTGTAGATTTTATAAAAACCAAAAAATTTAAAAATAATTGTAGAATTAAAAGAGGCCCAAGGCCCAATCAAAGACCTCTAAATATATATGTTGTGACTAGGATTTGAACCACTAACCACCTTTTTAAACTCCTAAATTTTACAATTAGACTAAGTAGCCCAAAGTATTCATGTCATTCATATATTATACATAAACAAATTTTATTATACATAAACACATTATATATATATATATATATCTATATAGAGTAAAACTCCTATCAACTTAAGTGGACGTCCACTAAGTTTCTTATCCATTGATGATTACTTGATTGAGCTACATTGTAGATGATCCGCTCCGTTAAACTTAATCTACATATTCTAAAACCCTAACACACTAAATTTGGGGTGAACCCGTCGTTGTTTGACCCTCTGTCGAGCCATGTAAAAAGTTCTATTCATTCGAAACCGTTAAAATTGATACGAGTGGATGAAGGGTCAAACCACAACAGGTTCACCCCAAATTTGGTGTGTTGGGGTTTTAGAATATGTAGATCAAGTTTAACGGAGCGGATCATCTATAATGTAGCTCAATCAAGTAATCATCAATGACTAAGAAACTTAGTGGACGTCCACTTAAGTTGACATAAGTTTTTCTCTTGAATAGAACTTTTTACATGGCTCGACGGAGGGTCAAACCACAACGAGTTCACACCAAATTTGGTGTGTTGGGGTTTTAGAATATGTAGATCAAGTTCAACGGAGCAGATCATCTACAATGTAGCTCAATCAAGTAATCATCAATGGATAAGAAACTTAGTGGACGTCCACTTAAGTTGATAGGAGTTTTACTCTATATATATATATGGGTATATATATATATATATATATATATATATAATGTAGCTCAATCAAGTAATCATCAATGGATAAGAAACTTAGTGGACGTCCACTTAAGTTGATAGGAGTTTTACTCTATATATATATATGGGTATGCTTGGTACCAAGCACAAAATTTATGCTTGATAGTGAGGTGGCACAATCTCCTCCATTCATTCAAATGGGGGACCACATTCACATGGGTTGAGGAGTGCATGGGGAATTCAAATGGGGGACCACATTCACATGTGTTTAGTAGTCCATAGGGATATGTAACTATTTGAATGAGTGGAGGGGATTATGCCACCTCACTACCAAGCATAACTTTTTGTGTTTGGTACCAATCATACCCATCTCTCTTATATATATGAGAAATATGGGTATGCTTAGTACCAAGCACAAATTTTATGCTTGGTAGTGAGATAACACAATCCCCTCCACTCAATCAAATGGGGAACCACATTCATATGGGTTAAGGAGTGCATGTGGATATGCAACCATTTGAATGAGTTGAGTGGATTATGCCACCTCACTACCAAGCATAACTTTTTGTGTTTGGTACCAAGTATACCCATCTCTCTTATATATATGAGAAATATGGGTATGCTTAGTACCAAGCACAAATTTTATGCTTGGTAGTGAGATAACACAATCCCCTCCACTCAATCAAATGGGGAACCACATTCATATGGGTTAAGGAGTGCATGTGGATATGCAACCATTTGAATGAGTTGAGTGGATTATGCCACCTCACTACCAAGCATAACTTTTTGTGTTTGGTACCAAGTATACCCATCTCTCTTATATATATGAGAAATATGGGTATGCTTAGTACCAAGCACAAATTTTATGCTTGGTAGTGAGATAACACAATCCCCTCCACTCAATCAAATGGGGAACCACATTCATATGGGTTAAGGAGTGCATGTGGATATGCAACCATTTGAATGAGTTGAGTGGATTATGCCACCTCACTACCAAGCATAACTTTTTGTGTTTGGTACCAAGTATACCCATCTCTCTTATATATATGAGAAATATGGGTATGCTTAGTACCAAGCACAAATTTTATGCTTGGTAGTGAGATAACACAATCCCCTCCACTCAATCAAATGGGGAACCACATTCATATGGGTTAAGGAGTGCATGTGGATATGCAACCATTTGAATGAGTTGAGTGGATTATGCCACCTCACTACCAAGCATAACTTTTTGTGTTTGGTACCAAGTATACCCATCTCTCTTATATATATGAGAAATATGGGTATGCTTAGTACCAAGCACAAATTTTATGCTTGGTAGTGAGATAACACAATCCCCTCCACTCAATCAAATGGGGAACCACATTCATATGGGTTAAGGAGTGCATGTGGATATGCAACCATTTGAATGAGTTGAGTGGATTATGCCACCTCACTACCAAGCATAACTTTTTGTGTTTGGTACCAAGTATACCCATCTCTCTTATATATATGAGAAATATGGGTATGCTTAGTACCAAGCACAAATTTTATGCTTGGTAGTGAGATAACACAATCCCCTCCACTCAATCAAATGGGGAACCACATTCATATGGGTTAAGGAGTGCATGTGGATATGCAACCATTTGAATGAGTTGAGTGGATTATGCCACCTCACTACCAAGCATAACTTTTTGTGTTTGGTACCAAGTATACCCATCTCTCTTATATATATGAGAAATATGGGTATGCTTAGTACCAAGCACAAATTTTATGCTTGGTAGTGAGATAACACAATCCTTTGGACAGCCCTAGGTTGGTGGACAAGTTTGGATAGTGTAGATAACCCCCCTTAACTCTAAAAATTTGATAAAATCCCTTTTACCATGGGTTGTTTCAGGGCATTTTGGACAGCCCTAGGTTGGTGGACAAGTTTGGATAGTGTAGATAACCCCCCTTAACTCTAAAAATTTGATAAAATCCCTTTTACCATGGGTTGTTTCAGGGCATTTTGGACAGCCCTAGGTTGGTGGACAAGTTTGGATAGTGTAGATAACCCCCCTTAACTCTAAAAATTTGATAAAATCCCTTTTACCATGGGTTGTTTCATAAAACTCTTCTAATTTTTACTCTTTTACTGGAACTTAGCTGACATTGTTATGTCCAGAATAATAAATATTCTAGATATCCTTTTGAGAAAAGCTTTTTCAAATGGGCATTTTGGACAGCCCTAGGTTGGTGGACAAGTTTGGATAGTGTAGATAACCCCCCTTAACTCTAAAAATTTGATAAAATCCCTTTTACCATGGGTTGTTTCATAAAACTCTTCTAATTTTTACTCTTTTACTGGAACTTAGCTGACATTGTTATGTCCAGAATAATAAATATTCTAGATATCCTTTTGAGAAAAGCTTTTTCAAATAAAATAACCTCTCAACTAGTAAATAACGATCCCGAGTCATTTACGTCCCTTCTTTTCTCTCTCTTCTAGGCGTGAGAATAGTTCTGGACAAACTAAATAAACTAACCAAACCTATCGAATTTCAATGGTTCGGTTCAATTTTAGGAAAACTTTAGTTTGGTTCTGTTCTAAAATATTTGAAACTGTCGAACAAACTATTCTTAACATAATTGCCTAAAACTTATGTTTGTTCAAGGTGAATTGATAATTTATACTAATATTATGTGTGTGGGTGTGTGTGTGTGTGTTAGTTGATAAATGTTTGATTTTAGTTTGTAAAGTCAATGATTTGATGGGTGTTCTCCTCTGTTTGGGCTATGATATGTGTGAAAGAATTGAAATATAATAGCATTGTGTTTTAGCTAAAAATTCTTCAACTTTGCATGTCTAAAGCTAAACTGAACAAACCACATTGAACCACCCCCAAACTGATTTTGCATGGTTCGGTTCAGTTTTGAATCGAGCTCGGTTTGACAAAAAATAATCAACCCCTACTCTGTACTCTCTTTCTCCCATCTTTTCTTTCACCTTGCCAAAATATAGGCTAATTTTTAAGGCTTAAGGGTGTTAGTCATTTTTGTTAGGACGTAGTCCGTAAACTCTTATTTGAGTAATAACAAAATCTCATTTGGTACTAATATTTATTTGAGATAATATAATATAGGCGAAAATAGGTATAAAAAGTGAATGAGGCAAAATGATGCAAAAGTTAGCATGAAAGATAATTTTAGCCGTGGACCCATCAATGGGTGTCAAGAACCAATCTATGGGGTTAAGGTTATCGATAGTCGACAAGAACAAATTGTAAATTTTTAGAAACATGAATTCAACCAATAAATAATTTATAAGCACCCATCGATGGTGCTTAGGGATCCATCGATGCTTGTGAAGGCCCATTGATGGTTAATATGGCTGATTACAAAATTAATGATTTAATCAAAGCCATTCGTTGATCCCTTTCATCTCCAACTTTCACTATGATTAGAATATCTCTTTCCTGATTAATCAGAGGCTATATAAGATTAAAAGAGATAAATTAGAAAGAGAGGATTCTAGGGTTTTAAAAAGAGCTTGAAGAGAGAAATTCTAGGGTTTGTTTGAAGAAGATTAAATTGGAGTTTTGAACCCCTAGATCCTTAACAAACAATTCCTCATCGCGCTCATCATATTTGATCATCCAATTAAGGAGAGTTGCTCTTGGTTTCATCATCTACACCATTCTTATTAAGTTTCACTTTAACTCATAGAAGGACAACTCGTTAGTTGAAAAGGGCTATATGATCTTTCTAATTTTTCTGTACTTAAACTATATTTAGTGGTTTGTTTCAATTTTATTTTTATAGTGTATTAAAGCCAGTTTTAATTGAGGATTGGTACTAGTTAGGGCTAGGTATTACTTATTGTAGAAAATTAAGTTAGACGACTGGTTTCGAGTAAATTCTAGGGTGAGGACTTTATAAGCCTTCTGATTCGGATTGTGATTTAGTCTAACTCTTAGCTTAATAAGGAAGCCCCTTCATGAGAAGAAATAGTGGATGTAGAATTGTTATCCAAATCGCTATAAAATCTTGTGTGTCCTTGGTTGGTTGTTATTTGTGATTAATTATCATTGTTCACTTTTATTTTATTTATTTCAATGTATATTTTGTGTTTTTTGGAAAACAATGGTAACAAATCTTTTCAAGCACCCACTCCCCCCCCCCCTCTGGGCTTGCATATCAAATTCAATAATATTAAGCCATGAACTTATCACATGACACTTTTGACTTAATGGTGCTAGTTAGAGGGGTTAGGTACGAAAAGCTTTTCTTTCTTTCGTTTTTTTAGTTTTGGTTTTCTTTTTATTGGGGGGGGGAGAGCCTTCAAAGTTGATGAGAGTTATCTAAGGCAACTCAAAATTTGAGAGAGTTTACTTAAGTTAAAATAGTTGAGGGACATTTTTTGAGACACCTATGATGAAAGATGAAAGTTCACTAAAATTAAGTCTTATTTTTAATTCAATATAACTTGATTATCTTGGGGAGAACTTTATAATATATTGGTGTAACTTTAAGATTTATGCAGTAATATTTTTTTCTCCATTTAGACCTTTTTAGCATAATAATAGAGTATGGTTTTTTTTTTCAAAAAATACTCAAGCTCTAGCTACCAAAGGTTTTTATATATATTAAGCCTCTTTGCATTCTATTTTAAAGAAAAAACTAAATTAAGAAATATTTTCACTTAGAATTTTTTTTAAGAAAAGGGGAAAGAGGAGAACAAATACTAATTTGCAAAGACAAAGTGATCATACTATTGCACATTTATTTCTATTAAATACCATAGATTTTGATAATATTTTGTATAAAAAAAAGTCCATAAAACTTGCAGATGCCTTTAATAGGCTTTCCATGAGTAGAGAATACAATACGACATATCTCTGAGCTTAAACAAGTTAATTTAGTTTAATATGGGTGTAATTAATCTTGAAGATCATAACACCAATCTAACTATTAGGATTATGCCTTTGATACTTTATATAACTTTGTGAGAATTAGATAATGTTAGAGATCTATCATGATTAGGAGATTGGGTCTCATAATGAATAGGAGTTTGAATTCTATTCTAATTAGGAAGTTACGCTAGAGATATGGTTTGGGTTTCCATATAAATATTCTTCTATTATTGGAGGAAAAAGCAAGCAGATGAAAGAGAGCCAATATTCTTGTAATCTAGGGTTAGCAAAAGGCGTAGCCTGATTTAAGAATATTGTGTGAGAGGCGAGAGTTTCGTAGTCTTTGTCCGTGTAAAAGATTACATCATTGGGAGATGATTTCACAGTCTTTGTCCGTTTAAAAGATTGTAAGCAGAGGGATTTGGAGATAATATGAGAGTTGATTATGTATGTGAGGTTGAGAGATTGAGAGATGAGAGTTGAGTGGTTCCTCTTATAGTTCTCCCTAATACATAGTGGATTTCTCATACTGTTGGTTGTAGACGTAGGTCGAAGTTGGTCGACCAAACCACGTAAATCTCGGTGTTCTTTCTTCTTGATTGTGGTTATTTTATATCTTGTTGATTGTGGCTGGATTCTGAGTTGTACAGATCATAGTAGGCAGGGAGACTGAAATCCCCAACAGTGGTATCAGAGCAATAGTGATGAATCTGGGAGTTAGTTTTCAAGATAAAAGTCATCGTCATGCAAGATTAAAGATCGGCTTTACAAGATTCAAGACGAATAAAAAGGGAAAATATATTGTAATAGGAAATACTATAGTAGCGGCGGCAAACTATTCACATAGGTGAGGATTTGCTTACAAACTAATAAATCAAATTTGACGGTGCAGATTGATTTATCTTTTGGTCGAGGATTTAATGGTGGATTTTGGTGATCTAGAAGTCATTCCTAGGGGTTTCTGATGTGCTGAGTTTGTTTTTGATGTTGGTTTTATCAAATTCAATCTATATAGTGATAGATTTGAATTTTGGTTATGGTTAGAGTGTGATGCCCCTGGTTTCACACAAAGCTACAGTCAAAGGTGAACCCAAGGATGTTAAACCTTCTATACACCCAATACTATGCAACAACATATTTCACCATCATAGTAATATCATTCTTATAGAATCAAATACAAGAAGTGAGTACAAGTAGATATAGTAAAGATGACAATATAAGAAACACAATATAGAGAAGAGATCCAATAAAATTTATAATTATGTTCCAACAAAAAAAAAGTACATCTAATTAACCAAAATAAAGATAATGAATCTCTAATACAAAATAGTCAACTAAAAAGTATATAGGTACTCAGCCTCTAAAAGAAATACAACTCTAAAAGTCTGTAAACAATAAAATATCCACTGTGGAGCACCTACTAACTATCCACTAATTTATGACGGTGTGCAATGATGAGTCTCCGTCAACCTGTGACTCTCCGAACCCCTGACTCGCTGCCTAAAAAAAGATGGAAGCAACAAGAGTCAAAGCGCTAGTGAGAACATCTCCACCGCCCCTATGGGGAAGGGGGTTAGGTGTATAAAAATACAAGTTATAGCATATATAGATATATAAATCCTACATCATGAACTAAAAGGAATTAATATTTAGAAACCCACAACACGAGAATGAGTATGTCGAGCGAAATAATCCAAACAAGGAAACACTTATATATATACCATGAATCTCAAATTGTGGATCGCTAAATATCAACTCTAAAATCCTATGAATAAAATAATTAACAAAGAACAATACATTACTAAGCCTTATCCATAACAAATCGTATCATAACAACTCACATTTCCCTAGGGTAGTTGGCACGGGAACAAAAATAAATATTCAGTAAAAGATCTCATCTATGATACGTAGTACATAACAAACCATAGCCTTATACTCTACCCTCGAGGTAGGTAACATGGGAGAAAATTTACAATTTTGTATGATACCCTACAAAGAAAATGGTGTGGAGTATAGGTGCTAACAATATCCTGTAGCTCATTGTAATATTTTACGATTCACTACCTTACTCTAACACCTTGCGGAGCATACATATCAGCCTAATCCGGAACACAATGATGCATAACGGAGTGTAGTCCACTACGATCTCATTGTAGTACACTAACTAACGCACTCTGAGTGTGGTTAACCACGGTCTCATTGTGGTGCACCAACTAACCCCACTCAAGCATCCTATCGTAAAATGAAACAAATGTTACTCCCTATCATGACAAGCTCAAACTATTAGACTACACACCTCCAAAATCTCATGTGTGCTTAAAAAAACATGTGCATCTCATGGTCACGTATGTGTGTCGATGTACGGCTCATACTTTATAATTTATGATCAAACATGCATGAAAAAAAATCAACATATACAAAACAGCCCAAATCAGTCGACCAAAAAATCTCATCGTTCGACCGGGTGGTGTCATGCACAAGCATGCACAAACAAATCAGCCTCGGTCGGTCGACCAAATGCATATGTCAGTCGACCAACTAGTGGAAAAAAATCCTAAATCCTGCAGACCGATCGGCCGGTTGATTCTTCTGATCAGTCGACCGATCCTAATGATGGATCAAAGTGACAGTTCTCTATAATTACTAAAGCCAAAAATTTTCAAAAAAACACATATATAAAAAAAATCTTGTTTAGGGTATTTAGGGTTTACTTTACTACATGAAATCACAATTGTCACCTTGAGGGGATCTACTAACCCTAGCATGTTTATGTTTGTAAAATCGTCATGAAGACAAATAACTTTGACAAAATCTCACGTTAGATCTATTTCAAATCTTAAACCCAAATCGAAGAATCTATGTCATACATTTTTAAGTCATAAAAATTAAATCTTTACATCAAACAGATTATAGAGGTCATCTACTCATAAAATAGGTTTTTAAAAATCCAATAAAACCAAGAACATGAGGATTGGATTGGAGGAGATGAAACTCGTGTCAAAAATTTGTCCTCTTCTTGGTCGTTTTGCTTCTCAAAGTTTCACCAAACTCAAAAGAGGGATCTCTAGAATTTTGAGAGGAGGTGGCTGCTATTTAGAACGTGAGAGATGAAAGAAAAGGGAGAAATTTGGGTATGTAATATATATATATATATATATATATATATATATATATATATATATATATACACTTAATTGATCTCAAATCGATTACAATCATGTTCATTCATCCCAAAATAATAACAACCATAATAAAACTCATTTAGTGTTATTTACCATAATATTTTCAAATTCACAGGGTTTTACATAGAGGGTGATGACTTTTTCGGGTCCGAAGTTTGATATTCCGCTATTCAACGGCAAGACAAATTTGATGGCAGATAGGGTAAACAAGTATGCAACGGATGAGACTAGTATAGAGAATCATATGTGATTCTAGTAGTAGAGTTGTCAGCATATAATTATTCAGAGTCATCGCAAGAGTAGTAGTTGGTTAGTGTGTAGAATTGAGGAGGATAGTACCAGATTAGGTGGAGCTTGCAAGTAGGCACGACCGAGTGACACACAGGGGGGTGGAGATGGTGGCATTGGACATGAAGATGATGAGCGCTCATATTCAATCCAAGCCAAGTGACGGCGGAGATGGAGGCATCTGGCTCGTAGTGTGGAGTATGAGAGGTGCACCAATATGATTCGAGACGAGCGATGCAGGTGGAGTATGAGGAAAGCAAGTGGGGAAGGCTATTGTCAAGTTCAGTTTGGGAGAAGCATAGTTGATTTGCTTCTAATGTCATAGGTGGCGAAGATCTCTTGGTGTGCACAAGAGAGGTGGAGGCGCCACAGCGAGGCAGACGTAAGTGAGGGTCATACGAGCATGCAGTTAGAGTGCAGGTGTTCTGATTAGGAGTGCATGTGCTTTGATTTGAAGTGTGAAAGGAATAGAACACTCTAACAGGATAGGTAAAGTTTCAAGATGGCAATGATATATCTTCAAATGAGTTTAGGAATCAAATCCAAGGTAGAGATTGTTAGGATTATATCTTTGATTCTTTGTATAACTTCATGAGAATTAGATAAGGTTAGAGATCTATCATGATTAGGAGATTGGGCCTCATCATGATTAGGAGTTTGAATCCTATCCTAATTAGGAAGTTAGGCTAGAGATAGGGTGAGGTTTCCCTATAAATATTCTTCTATTGTTGAAGGAAAAATCAAGCAGATGAGAGAAAGCTAATATTATTGTAATCTAGGATTAGCAGAGGGCATAACATGATTAAAGAATATTGTGCGAGAGGTGAGGGTTTTGTAGTATTTGTCCGTGCAAAAGATTATATCAATGGGAGAGGGTTTCGCAGTCTTTATTTGTTAAAAGGATTGTAAGTAGAGGGCTTTGGAGATAATATGAGAGTTGATTAAGTATAAGAGGTTGAGAGATTAAGAGACGGGAGTTGAGTTATTCCTCTTATAGTTCTCCCTGATACATAGTAGATTTCTCGTAGTATTGCCCGTGGACGTAGGTCGAAGTTGATCGACCGAACTACGTAAATCTCGGTGTTCTTTATTATTGATTCTAGTTGATTTATATCTTGTCAATTGTGGATGGCTTCTAAGTTGTGTAGATAGTTAGGCCTCATATTTATGAGCCTATTGTCTAATCTAGTTTTGATGATTAACAAATAATTACTAATATTATTTTTGAGTATTTGTATTTGCTCACTAGGTTTCCTCACAAACATCCTTAGTTGGAGGTTGGATGAAATTGCATGTTAACGATGACATTCTCTGGTGGTTGGCGAAAATCGTAATAAAACCGTCGCCATTCAAGTCAAAGATTCTCTATCGTGCTTCATCCCTACTACCAAGATAAAGCTTCATGCAGATTATTTGCTTAGGTATAGTGTTTTGTGTTTTACTTTATGTGTTTATACTTAAAGCTCAAACTTTACACATACACGTTATTTTATTCATCGCTTTAATTATTTGTTTTGCTTTGTTAAAGGATTTTTAGAATATCTTTGTAGATAAGTTATTTGAAATGATTTCATCAAAATCAAGTGTTTAACGATCTCATATTTTTTTACCGTTTTGCAAAATAGTGAGTTTTCACAAATGGGAAATGCTATTTTAGAAATTTCTCTTCCAACATGTTTATTTTCATAGGTATAACCTGTAAAACTCTATAAATTTTAATATATGGTGATAAATAATAATAAATATGTTATATGGTTATAAATAACATATTTTGATGTTTGAGTATGCTAGGATTTGATTTGAGATCAAATCAATGTATATATGTGAGTATAGAAGAGAATCATGCACGAAACATACATAAGCTAAATTTGTGCTCTTAGTAGTCTACTACTAAGCTTAGTAGTCGGCTACTAAGGCCATTAGTTGACTAGTAAGGGTATTAGTCGATTAGTCTGGCTGTTTTCAGTTTTCTTATAGATTTCGGGTCAGATTTGTTTTGTTTCAAACCCAGTTGTATATATGCATACATATACTCGTTTTAAAGCTCTTTTTACTCTTTTTCATATGAGATTAACACCAGACACCTTTCTTCACAAACCCTAACCCTAAAGTGTGAGTTTTGGGAAAGATCTCAAGGTGTTTGTCGAGAGAAAGGCGAGGCTTTGCGGTTTCTGACGAAGAAGGGATCTTGCATGCTTGTTTAGGAGTTCAACACAGTGTTTGATGCAAGATCATCTTTATCCAATCCTGTCCCTAAAATTAGTTAAAGTTTTAAAGATGTTTAATTGATGTTTTCATGGTTAAGTGTAACATAATGTGATAAAAATCAGAATTTTGATGATAAATTTTAACCCTATGCTAGATCTGAAGTGAAATCTTTGCTGTTGATAATAGAAACATGATCATGGTCATTAGGATTGATGTTAATTTTATTTTTAACTTGTTAATTATGTTTAACTCATGACTAAACCCTAATTAGTTATTTAATTGAGTTTTCTTGTAAGCTAATCGTGCTAAAACCCTAGGTTTATGATATCTAAGTCAACTTGTTAAATAAAGTTTCACCTCTGTTCATGAGTAGTTTTCATCGAGTGTTGATAATTTTGTTGTTTAATTAAGAGCTAATTGAGGAAATTGATTAATTAGGATATTAATCCCTAATTAGAACAGGTTAATAGATTCATTTCATATTTAGGATGATTTCTGTTGAATATTACATGTTTTTATTTGTACTAAATCTCATGATAAGTATATGATGAATGATAAGCTATGTTCGTGCATGAAAGAATGCATGTTTTGACAGAGTAGTTGACTACTAAGTTTAGTAGTCGGCTACTCATGTTCAGTTTGGATTTTCAAAAACTGGAATATTACAGAGTAGTAGACTAATGTTCTTAGTAATCGACTACTAATCCTGATGCATGCCTCACAGAGTATGGATGGACTCAGTGTAGCCGACTACTAAGCTTAGTAGCAGACTACTAAGGCTTTTCCTGAACTTTGTGTTACACTATTTTAAGATGCGATCGTGGGGTTCGAGTCACACGATAGTACATGTATAGACATGAATATACATGAATAGTGTCATAGTACACACATGAGTATCCCAAAAGTGGATTTTGACAAGTGTTGAGCTGATTACACTTGAGTTAGAGATCGTTTATACACATGTTGGATATCGTTGATGAGCGATGAGCATAGCTCCAGTACTATATGAGATAGTATGTCGATATACCAGACATACACTATTTATACACGAGATGGATATTGTTGATGAGCTCAGTTCAGTACAACGTGTGGTGGTGTGTCGATATTTTATTTGTACAGGCCATTGAGTCAGTTTTGAATATTTTGTCTAGTAGCCCATTCGCATGTGGGTGTGATGAGGCTTGTGAGCCGTCTCTTAGGATACATATATGGTAGGCCGTCCCACACTAATGTTACGCACTGAGATCGCGATTAGACTAATGAGCCGTGTATACTGTTAGGATACCTACAGGGTAGTCCATTATGCATGACAATTTGATGAATTAGAAATTTTGTGAAGAGTTGCAATATGACAATTATGTGATAGCCTGAGTTTGGTGAATGCCAAAAGTGTATTCAACTCATTGTTGAGATATTTAATGATTGAGATACCTTGTTGTGCGAGTACACGAGATACATATACTGATGGTTATTTCGATGTTTTATCTTTCCTTTCATTCTTAGTTCGGGATTAATATTTAGTTATCTACAATTTGAGATATATGGTATATATCTTAGTTCGGGATTAATATTTAGTTATCTACAATTTGAGATATATGGTATATACATGAGGGTTTTCTTATTTGGATTATTTCGATTTAGTTATCTACAATTTGAGATATATGGTATATACATGAGGGTTTTCTTATTTGGATTATTTCGCTCGACGTACTACGCCTCGTATTGTAGGTATCTAAATATTAATTCCATTAGATACGAGGAAAATAATCTAGATAGACTATACTTAATAGATAGAGCATCCACTTTATCTAGCAGCCCTTCTCCTGGGAATGGATAGAGGTGATCTTGCTATAGCGCTCTAATGCTCTTATTGTTATTCTTTATGTTGTTTTAAATTTCCTTTTCAGGAAGCTCAGAGTTTCGGAGAGCTGCAGGATGACGAAGTTCTAACATAGTCGCCGGCGCATATTTTAGTAGCTTAGATTCCACTATAGTTTTATGTTCTCATTCAGATATTAGAGTTTTGTTTTTATATTGTAAAGGCAGTGTGCCTTAGTATGATTTTTAGTTGATTCATGTTGAGACACTTTTATTATTCCAGATATCAGATGTATTTCAGTTGAGACATGATTTTTATTTATGAGATATCACTTTCTATATCATGTCTATTGTTTTTATTTCCTTATTTTTTCTGTTTTGTACCTACACTTATATTTGATTCTACTAGAGGATATTACTGTGATTGGTGAAATATATTATTGCATGGTGTGGTTGCATGACAGGTTTGACATCTCTGGGTTCACCTTGGACTGTAGTCATGTGTGAAGACAGAGACGTCACATAACCATTTTCCTAAGTTTTACTATTTTGGAGTTGATTTACTATTTTAAATAGAATTTAGAAAATTAACTTTTTAATAAATTCAAGTATCTACTGTGTTTGTTTTTCAGTCGACCGGTTGTTCGAGTCAGTCGACCGAACAGTACGTCAGTCAACCGACCATATTTTTCAATCAACTTGGTAGAAGTGTTTTTTTAGCATTCTCTTTTACAGTCGATCAATCGACTGACATATAGAGTCACTCGACCGAACAGTGTTATCAGTCGACTGACCAAGTTTTTGTCAGTCGATGGGCGTTGTTTTATTTTTACAGAATTAGCCAACGATAGAATGCTCAGTCAACCAATATATTTATCCGTCGACCGATCATCTGTAATGGCTAGTTTTTGTTTTGATCTATTTGAGAGGTTATAAATAGGCCTCAAGACTTATTTGAACACTAAGAGAGTTTTACAAGAAAGTTCAGCCATTTGGCTGCACATTTTTGAGAAAGAGAAGTGTGTTTATTTATGTGAATAAGAGTTTTACAAGAGAAGAATCTCGATTTCGATTTTGAAGCGTTCATCGTCAAATCTCTATCTCTCCTTGTTTTTGGAGAAATTTTCTAAACTCATCCTCTAGCTAATCTATATTTTGATTATCATATATAAGTTAGATTTATTTGAGTTTGATTCCGTTTTACTCATCATTTACACACACAACCACTTGGGCTTTAGTATTTCACATCTAGTATAATCGGGTTGTGAGAATATTTCATTGAGAGTGCTAATATTTTGTTCTCATTTGCTTAGAGAACAAAATCATTTATTCACACTTATTGTTATACACGTTGTAATACACAAGGACACTTAGACGAGTGGTTGGGAAAGACCGGGGTCAATTCCAAGAGGAGTGGGTTGGTTGTAAATCCTAGGGAGAGGTTGTAATTCCAAACACTTGAGAAAGGTGACACGGGTAGTCCAATACTTAGAGAAACGTAGCTTGTGTGATTGACATTGTGTGCATTGTAAAAGTTATTGGTGATATTTGGAAACTATTTTGTGTAGAATTTTTGAGTGATAGTGTAGATCTTCTCGAGGTGAGGAGCGGAGACGTAGGTCGAGGGTTTACTGAACTCCGTGATCATATCTTGTGTTTGCGATTGTATTTTGGCGCACTATTATTATTTACATCTTGTGCTTGTGTTTATATCGTCTATTGTTTCATAGTTTATTCTTGCTTATCTCTTTGTATATCATATTGCTAGGATATTGATTTATAAGTTTTAATTTGTCATCGAAATCAGATTAGATTAGCATTACCATATTCACGCACCCTCTAGGGTACTTTCGTTTGGTATCCAAAGGCGGGGAGACTGAAATCCTCAACACTAACAAAGTGGACAATAATTTGTAAGGAAAAATAGTACAGTTAACCACCTCACATTTCATTAAAAAAATTTAAAGAAGCAAAGAGGAAACTTCAAGAGACATAAACTAAGTAAAAGAAATCATAATTCACCACAATTGATATCAAGAAAGTCAATTTTCTTTTGGAAGTCACTATATTGAAAAGAGCAGCACACCATAGCTTGCCTACTCGAAATTGGGCATGCCATGATGCAAGCCAAATAATTTCGCATGCTTAGAGACCACATTTAATGGGGGTTTGATCGTTAGCTTATGTGATGCATTGACTTCCTCCTCATTTAAATCCGATGACAAAGACATAACAACAAATAAGAATGTTCTCATATGCGACAGGCTAAGTAGCACTTATATGCTCTGTTGCTTCACCAACTTTTTACTTATATACCCCGACTTGCATTTAGTAGCAAAAAAATACCTTAAAGTTTTTTGAGCCTGTACTTATATGCCCTCATTTATTATTGGTAGCATTTATATACCCTAAAGTTTTCACTTGCATTAAATACCATAAATTTTTTAAAATTAACAGTTAGATACCTTAAAGTTTTTTAAAACTTGCACTACCCTTAAGTTTGCATAACTGAGGGTACTTATATGCAAGTTGTAAAAACTTTAGGGTATTAAAGTGCCACCAAAAAAGTGTGGCTATATAAAGTTTGTTGGTTCATTTGCCTCTAAAATGGACATGTTTGGAATGCCTAAAAAGTTTGTTGGTCAGCTCTTCAAACATTGGCAACAACGTATGAAGATCTGGCTAATGACTAAGGGGTTGTTGGCAATGATATTAACAGAATGCCAAAAACTAGATGAAAAAGATCCTAATAGTACAGATAAAATTACATAGTGGATGGAGAAGGATCAAATAGCTAGAGGATGCATTTTGTTAGCTATATCCAATGTGCTCTTCGATGTCTATTGTTCTTCTTCGGCCACTGCAAAGGCATTATAGGATGAACTGGATAGAAAATATAATACTGAAGACCTCGGTTTTGTAAAATATTATGTGTCCAAGTTTTTAAAGTTTCAAATGGTCGAGGGTAAATCTATAATAGAACAAGTACATGAACTTATGTTCATTCTTCATAATCTTTAAGAAGCTGAAATGGAGCTTCCTAAAAAATTTATGGTAATCATCGAGAAATTTCCTAATTCTTGGGAGACTTTTGGAATGTCTCTCAAGCATCATAAGAAAAAAATAAATCTTGATGACTTGATGATTGACATAGCTATTGAGGAAGAGCATAAGAATCAGAAACATGATGTGCCTATTAAGCATCAACCTAAAGCAAATGTTATAACTTCTGGAAAGAAGCTTAAAAACAAACCTAATGGTAAACCTAATAATAAAATCAGAGCCAAATCTAATATCCAAAAGAAACTAAAAGGAAACAAACCATGTTGCAATTGTGGACAGGCTGGACATTGGGCTAAAACTTGTCCTACAAAGAAAGCTAAAGCCAATCTAGGTCCACTAGTGTGTCTCATGTTAACATGGTTATGGTTGAGCCTTCTAGGTCCATAGAAGGGTATGTTTCTATTAACCGTGAATTACTAAATATTTATGATTCAAATGAATGGTTGGTAGACACTGTGCAAACGTATACATTTGTGTTGACAAATTGTTGTTTGTGCCTTACCAGCCTTCAAATGGAAATACTGTAAAGATGGGGAACCAAACTGCATCTATAGTGTTAGGATATGAACGAGTGAACCTCAGGTTTCCTTCAGGACGAGTTCTATCATTACAGAGGGTGTATCACGTTCCTGCTGTTCGCGGTAACATTATCAGTGGTTCATGTTTAGTTAGGAAGGATTATGAGTTTTCTTTTAAATGTAATAAAGTAGTTATGTCAAATGCTGGATCTTTTATCTTTAAAGGCTATAATTCTAATGGAATGTATAAAGTTAGAGCAGAACTTGTTCTTAGTTCTGAAATAAATAAAATTTCTATTTTTGATTACCCTATTAGTAATAATATTAAATCATCTGATATTTTGGCACAAACGTCTTGGTCGTATTAATTTTAATTATATAAAAAGAATGATAAATCTTAATATGATTCCAAAACACTCTTTAGATCATAGTAAGAAATGTCAAGTATGTGCAACAACTAAACAAATAAGGAAACCTTTTCAATCAGTTGATAGAAACTCTGAGTTGCTTGATTTAGTTCATACTGACATTTGTGAATTTAATGGTGTTTTGACCAAAGACATGAAGAAATATTTTATTACCTTTATAGATGACTATATCAAATATTGTTATGTTTACTTGCTGAAAACTAAAGATGAGGCTCAAGAAAAATTTATCATTTTTAAGAATAAAGCTAAAACTCAAACTGGCAATAAACTTAAAAGGTTAAGATCTGATAGAGGTGAAGAATATACATCAAATGAGTTTACTCTTCTATGTCAATATTTTGGCATAGTGTATGAGGAAACTACTCCTTATTCTCCTCAGTCTAACTATGTAGCTAAACGAAAATATAGAATCTTAAAAGATATGATTAATAGTCTACTTGAAAGTTCACGACTTCCTAAATATATGTGGGGAATCCCTCAGAAACATTAAAAAGTAGTCCATTTGGACTTTGGAGAGGTCGAAAGACAATCTTGAAATACCTTAAAGTGTGGAAGTGTCTAGCAAAAGTGGTAATCCCAGAACACAAGAGGAAGAAGCTAGGTCATAAGATAGTAGACTCTATCTTTTTGGATTATGTAGAAAACACATATGCTTTGAGATTCTTAGGGATTAAATCTGTAATCCCAAGCATAAATGTTATTACAATGTTGAATTTCGTGAAGCAACATTTTTGAGGATGTTTTCCCTATGAAAACTGGAATGCCTCAAAATATTTTGAATGACAATCTAGTATATGTCTCAATTTCTATTCTTGATTATGTGGAAAGGATAACAAATATGGGGGCAGATAGTTCTAAATCTGAATTTGAAAGATCAAATGATTTAGATGAACCTAGAAGGAGTAAGAGAGCTAGAATCATCAAAGATTTTAGAAGTGATTTTGTCACTTACAATATCGAGGAGGATCTTATTTCCTACAGATCCGCTTTGGCCTTGAAAGAGGCTAAAAAGTGGAAGGAAGCTATCAAAAGTGAAACGGATTCTATTGTCTCTAATGGAACATGTGAATCAGTTGTTCTTCCTCCTAGGTACAAGACAATTGGGTCTAAATAGATTTTTAAAAGAAAATGAAACTAGATGTAACCGTAGAAAAATTTAAGGCCAGACTTATTGCCAAGGGGTTCAAACAAGTTGAAGGAATTGATTTCTTTGATACATACTCTCCAGTTATCTGAATGACTACAATCAGAATGCTTATAGTATTGGCTTCTATATTTGATTTTACAATCCACCAGATGGATGCAATAACTACTTTTCTTCATAGTTTTCTTGAAGAAGAGATTTATATATGGATCAGCCTGAGGGATTTGTAGCACCTGAAAATAAAAGGAAAGTATGTAAACTTGTGACGTCTCTATACGAACTTAATCAAGCCCTTAAACAATAGCATAAATGTTTGATACAACTATCACTGATTTTAGTTTCAAAATGATTGAGTCTAATAAGTGCGTTTATAGCAAAGTAAGAGGTAATTATTGTATTCTTCCGTGCATTTATGTTAATGATATTCTATTGCTTGGATCTAACATTGGGATAATCAATGAGACTAAGTCATTCTTGAGTAGTAATTTTGAAATGAATGACATGGGAGTTGCTGACGTGATTCTTGGCCTAAAACTGATATGATCAGTGGAAGGTATAACTATTTCTCAATCTCACTATGTTGAGAAGATTTTTGAGAAATTTGGCTCTAAGAATTGCAAACCCATCAAAACTCTATATAATCCTTCAGTAACTCTCTATAAGAATGTAAGCAGAGTCTTTGCATCTTAATCTCAGATCATTGGAAGCTTGACGTATCTTGTAAATTATTCGAGACTAGATATATCTTACTCGGTTTTTAAATTAAGTAGATACACTAGCTATCCAAATAGGACTCATTAGGAGGCCTTGGATAGCATACTTCAGTATCTGAAGGGAACTATTTCCCTTGCACTGCATTACGGTAGATTACCTCCCGTTATGGAGGGATACAGTGATGCTAGTTGGATTGCTATGAGTTCAGGTAGCAATGGTTGTACATGGTATGTATTTATGTTGGGTGGTGATGTTGACGTCTGGAGATCTGTCAAACAGACCATTTTGTCTTGGTATACATTTGAGGCAGAACTTTGCACTTTGGACACTGCTGGTTATGTCTGAATTTTCCATGATCAGCAAGCTTATTCCTATAATCTTTATGCATTATAATAATATGACCACAATTGTAAGAATTAAAAGTTCAAAGTATAACCGTAAAACTTGAGGTCATATCCAAGTACAGATAAAGACTGTGAAGAAGTTTGTTGATTAAGGGGTAACTGCTATGGACTTTGTCAGGTCCAAGAATAACATAGCAGATCTCTTTTACAAAAGGACTAGAGTTGTCACTAGTTCTTAAATCCAGGTTGATGATGGGACTGAAACCCTTACCTAACTCATCAACAGTAGCAACCCAACCTATCTGAGTGAAGATCCCACAAAGTAGGTTCAATATGGTAACAAAAAACTATTGAGTGAGTTAAACACCTAATTATAGATTGATACTTTGTATCTGAATCTATCATCATGTATACCTGGAAGGTGTTGCTAAATGCTAGTATAGTAAGAGTGTTTCAACTCTAAATGGGACCAAGTCTTTAAGACGAGATGCAAACAATGCATCCCTGGAGAAGCCCAACTATATGAACATAATTGTTTGGCCGCAATTAGAGGAATTAGGTTATTCCTCGAAATTGTTCATGAAAAGGATAAGGACGAATGGTCATAATGCGTCAAACCTAAAGATTGATTCTATCGCCTATATCATGTTGTTACTAAGGAATATCACCACATCAAAGGTTCAAGTTCAATACTTAGTTTTACTTCGTGCATGTGGTGATAAAATTGGATAACTATGGGGAATGCTCAAATTGAAAGATACCTTCTCCGAAAGTATGATATGTATAATCTTAATTACTGTCAGTTATGAAATTATGGAGGATTATTGAAATAAATGAATATTAGAGGGTTTTTATAAAAATATATCATTTAATGATTGGATTCCATAGATAAAAATAAAAATATGTTTAATAAGTAGTATGTGAGTTTTACTTTAACGTTGACTGATTGAATGCATTTTAGTTGGTTCAAATTAACACATGTGTTATATATGGTATAACAAATATGGTAATATAATATACTTTTGTTAGTATATAAGCGAGCGGGCACGTGCAAGTGGGACTGTACGAGCGGGACCACACGCACGGGACAGTGTGTACAGGCTCGTGTGCGCGGTCCGATTGAGCGGTCCAGAGCCGTGGTCCGGGCGTGCAGTCCGAGTACATGCTTCAATGCTTGTATTGGAACGTGCTCTTTTTGCACGTGTTATCTTTAAACAAGCTTAAACATTTTGCATGTGCTCACTTAAAACCAGTTGAATGATTCGTACATTATAAGCATTACAAGGATTGAATAAGTTTTATTGTATATGTTACAAACATTGTGATAACCAAAATTTAAATTTTTGTCTCCCATGAACCTTATAAAAGGGCTTCTTCTGATCATTTGAAACATATAGAAAAAAATAAAATCTTCTGTCTTCTTCTTTTTTTAATAATTTTATAAGTTGTTAAGTATTGGAGGTTATGGCGAACTGAAGAAGTAGTCGAGGTGTTCACAAGAAGAGAGCTCTTCTTTGGACTGCAGCCATCTCATCCTCAGAAGTACTATGCAGACCAAATGCCACCGTATGTGGGGCATAGTTTCTTTAAGGACAATCCTCTATTAAGAGGGCATAGTTTGAGAACTTTGATTGAAGGATTCATTTTACTTCTTCGTAGCTTCATATTCACTTCCTCATCACAAGCTAAATCATCTGATCAATCATTATTGAGAAGTTTTACCCTTAGATCTCATCTTTAGCATCGTTCTTTCAGATCTCCACTTAGAATATGAAGGAGAACAATCTCATAACAAAAAGGGCTATAAGATATTTTCATTTTCATGTAAACTATATTTATTGTTTGATTTAAACCCTTTTTATACAATCATGCGATCATTTTTTACAGCATACTCAAACTGGTGGTAATTAAGGGTTAGGGTTATTAGCAAGAGCTAGGTTACACACTTTGATAGGTTGTTAGGGTGTAGATGATTAGATTAGGATTCTCTTGGTTGTGATCTTGTAATCTTGTAAAGCATACTAGACTAGTGTGCACCCCGTGCAAAGCACATCCCCCTTTTTTATTTTCACTACAACAATTCTTTTTTAAATGCTACAGTAATTTTTTGGTAAATGCGACGATAATTTTTAAAATGCTATAGTATTCTGTTTTGTTCTACATTGCTACTGCTATAGTAATTTACTATAGCATGAATAATAAATCTTTGGATCCTCCTATAAATATAGAGGAGTAGATTAGGGTATGTTAATTTAGATAATAAAATGATTTAGTGTGGGAGCCCCTTTTAGAGAAGGAAGAGAGGACATAGGAATTCTTTCTAAATTACTATAAAATCTCTAGTGTCTTTGGTTGTTCTATGATAGTTTTAATATCCTTATTTCTTTATCTCCAGCGTCTTTAGTTGTTCTGTGATAGTTTTAATATCCTTATTTCTTTTGCTGTTTCTCTGAGATAACTTTTTAATTTGTCAAAATAGTTGAGCAAACCTATTCCTTGTATCTCAGATCCTAACAACACTATCTCTTTTCAACTTTAAAGTTATGATGAGAGTTGTTATAATTTTATAATCTCATGCTCAACACTAAAAAAATTTACGGTTTGATCATAAAGACCTAGTTGCGCACCGTGTGGAAGCGTGCTTGCAAATTGAGTCGATGAGCAATGAGAGAAGAACCAAACACGAGTGTAATTCATAAAATTAATAGTCAAAATCACACAAACATAGAGATTTACGTGATTCGGCAAATTGCCTACGTCCACGGGGAGAGGATAGGAAGATTTCACTATATGAAGGAGAAATAACAGGTTATAATCTCTCAAATAATTCTCAAAATAACCCAACCAATAATCTCACACTCTCTCATAATAATCTCCCTTACAAAACTTCTCAAAACAATACTAATTCTCTGGTTTTCGCCTCTCACAAAACCTTAGAAACGTGTGTTCCTTTTTATATTAAAACCCAATCCAAAACAGACCAAGAAATAAATCCAGCTCGTATCCGTTTTCTGATCGACCACAGGGGTTACACCGGTCGACCGGCCAGAGACAAATTCTAAGTTCCTGTAACGTACACATTCTCGATCGACCGGTCGAACTCGCTCGGTTGACCCACCAGAGATAGGGTTTCAGACCCTGTAATCGAACAGGTTGTTGGTCGACCAGGCCTATGTCGTCGGTCGACCGACCCTATAGAAACCTATAGTCTCTTCCCAGCTTGAAATTTCCTGCTTTCGACGTGTTTTCTATAATTCTCCACATCAACAAAGTGTTCCCAAAACTGAACCGACACCAACATAAGCACGAATACGTCGTCTCACCAAATCCGGCTACACTAATGAGGTTGCCTACGTACCCCCTCTCCCAAGAGATCAAGCCGCCCGTTGTTTATTCAAATCGCCACAAATAGCCTTAATAATCATGAATTTGCAATAAGTTTCTACAATGATCAAACTTATTTCTTGGGACCACCTTTGTGAGTATATCCGCTTGATTATCTTTTGTGTAGACCTTCACGAGCTCTACATCCTCATCTTCAAGAACATCTTGAACGAAGTAATAATGAACGTCGATATGCTTCATCCTCGCATAAAAGACCTAATTTTTTATCAAATAAATAGTACTCATGCTATCACAATAAATGGTGACAGATCGTTGTGAAATACCAAGATCCTCCAAAAGTCCTCAAAGCCAATCTTCTTCTTAATAGCCTCTGTAATCGCCATATACTCTGCCTCCGTCAGTGACAAAGCCACAGTAGACTACAAGGTGAATCTCTAACACACCGGTGCACGGGTCAAAGTGAACACATACTCCGTCGTCGACCAGCATTTATCCAAATCTCTAGTGTAGTCTGAATCTACATATCTAATACATAGCTGTCCATCGCTAGTATCCCGCTCATAAACCAAACCAACATTAAGAGTACCTCGAATGTACCTCAAAATTCATCTCACAACATCCTAATGACCCGGACCCAGGTCATGCATGTATCTCGAAACCATGCTTACTACCTGTGACAAATATAGCCTCGTACAAACCATGGTGTATATCAAACTTCCCACTACGCTTGCATATGGAGTCTTTAATATCAACTCTCTATCTTCAACTGTCTTCAGTGAAAGGTCAGCTGAAAGCTTCTAATGGGATCCTAATGGTACATTAACTGGCTTTGTCTCCATACTCACATTAAACCGATGTAGGACCTTCTTCAAATAAGCCACACGTGTCAAATAAATTTTATCCCTATCTCTATCTCTGCCAATCTCCATCCCTAAAATGCGCTTCGCTTCACCCAATTCCTTCATCTCGAACTCTTTCGAAAGCTATACCTTCAACTCATCTATAGCGGATCTGTAAATAGAAGCAACCAATATGTCATCGACATAAAGCAACAAATAAATGTATGCACCTCCTTGTAACTTGTGATAGTATACATAAGGATCAAACTAGCTCCTAATGTACGAATGACTAAGCATAAATCCATCGAATCACCTATACCATTATTATAGAGATTGTTTCAAACCATATAGTGATTTTTTCAACCTACAAACCAATTTCTCCTTCCCTTCAGCTTGAAACCCTAATGGTTTATAGATTTCCTCATCAAGATCACCATAAAGAAATGCTATTTTACATCTAACTGATCCAATTCTAAATCATACTGTACCACCAAAGCTAGCAAGATCCGAATCGAAGAGAGCTTCACCACTGGAGAAAAGACCTCATTGTAATCAATGCATTCTTCCTGCGCATAGCCCTTCGCTACCAACCTATCTTTGAACCTCACCGGAGTGCCTTCAATGCCCTCCTTTTTGGTATACACCCATTTGTAACCAATAGCCTTCCGCCTCTTTGGAAGCTCAACAAGCTCCCATGTGTCGTTCTTCTTAAGAAATTCTATCTTCTCTCGCATGGCTTCCTGTCACAAATCAGCCTCTGAACTCTACTCAACCTCTCTGAATATAGTAGGAACCATCTCATCGATACTCTCCCCCGAAAGTGCATAAGCAATGACTGTATTCATATGCCTAGCTGGCAACCGTATGTCTCTCTTGGGTCTCCGAATCGCAATAGAATCCTAAAACCTCCCGAATTATAGGTCCCTAATTCTTCTTCTTGCGAAGCCCGTATCCTCCAAATATGCATTGCTCACCTAGCATCATCCAATCGTAATCTAATGGATATGGTACCATCTTAACACTGTGGAGCTGCATCAATCTCCACCATCTGTGATATCTCCTCTATTGGGGTGCTCTCTACCTGATGAGGGCTGCGAAGCTTCAAGATCGAAGCCTCATCAAAAATGATATCTCTACTTAACACAATCTTCTTATCAACTGGATCCCAAAGCTTGTATCCTTTCATATCCCACTTGAATCCAACAAATATGATCTTTTTAACTCGAGGTTCCAATTTATCAGTCTTCACATAATAAAATGCAGGGCACCCAAATATCTTGAGCTGATCATAATCACGTGCAGGCTCTCCCAACCACATCTCCATAGGAGTCTTTCCCTCTATCGCAGATGAAGGTAGTCTATTAATGAGGTGGCTCGCATATGAAAGTGCCTCAGCCCAAAAGATCTTCTCCAAACCACTCTGCGATAACAAACATCAGACCTTCTCCAGTAGAGACCGATTCAATCTCTCTACCACCCTATTCTGTTACGGTGTATGACTAACTGTGAAGTATCTATCTATGCCTTCGTCTCGACATAGCTGCTGAAAAGGGTCTGAAGTGTACTCGCCACCGTTGTCGGATCTCAATATCTTGATCTTTCTCCTAGTCTGTACTTCCAATTTCCTCTTTGACTCTACAAATAACTCTAGGAATTCATTCTTATACTTTGTGGTGTACACCCAACAACGCCCAGAATAGTCATCCAAAAATATGACGAACTAATATCAACCACCAAGTGATGCCGTCTTGGTAGGACCCCAAACATCTGTGTGCACGTAGTCCAAGATGCCCTTCATCCTATGTACGGTTGTCTCGAACTTCACCTTTGTCTTCTTGCCAAGAACGCAGTGCTCACAGAATTCTATCTTCCCACTCTTGGCTCCCTTCAATAGCCCTTTCTTACACAAAGCTTGCAGTGACTTTTTACCTGTGTGCGCCAATCTGTAGTGCTAAAGTCTGCTCACGTACGCCTCTAAAATTGCCAAAACTATCTAGCCAATCTCGATGCTTCCCTTTAGATAATAAAGATTCCTACTGCGGACTCTCTTCATCACTACCAATGATCCCTTAATAACTTTTACTATAATGTTCTCAAAAGTCACATTGAATTCCTTTGCCTCCAAAGCTCCAATGGAAATAAGATTCTTCTTCAACTAAGGAACAAATCTCACTTTATTCAGCTCTTGAACAACTTCATCGTGTATCTGAATCCTGACGGTACCTATCCCACAAATATCACAGAATTGATCATTTCCCATGACTACGACACACCTATCGAGCTTCTCGAAAGATACAAACTAATCTTACCGAGGAGTCACATGATAAGTAGCGTTAGAATCCAGCATCCAATCCGATGCATCTGTATGTTTTACCTCTGGAGTAATCAATAGAGAAAAGCAAGAATCATCTGAATCATCACCTCTAGTGACATTCACCTCATTGGCATTCGGGCCCTTCTTCTTGCTATTCTCCTTCTTTCTAAGCTTCGGGCAATCTCTCTTCCAATGTCCTTATTTTTTGCAGAAAGCACACTGGTTCTTTGCTAATTGGTAGTGGCCTCTAGACTTTGACATGCCTTTATTGCCACCTTTCAGATAGGGACTCATTCCTCTCATCGACAAGGCCTCTCCTGAAGTGCTAGCTCTGGAAGTCTCTTTGTCCTTCCTCCTCAGATCATAATTCGTCAACGTATTAGTCACTTCACTATATGTGATGGAAGATCTACTGTTTAACAAAGTGAGCGTAAATGTATCATACTCCTCATCGGGTAAGGAGCCTAATAAAATAATCACCTAGTACTCATCTGTTATCTTCTCATCAACATTCGCCAAGCCAGACAACAATTTTTTATAGTTGTTCACATGATCCGCAAGTGAGGTATCCTTGGACATCTGGAATTTGAAAAATCTTCGTAGCAAGTACAAACGGTTCTCAATACTTTTCGCAAGATATTTGTTATTGAGAATCTCTCACATCTTTATCGCAAATGCCATGCCAATCACATCGTATTTCAACTCTTGTTCCAAACAAGACCTAATTATCCCACAAGCATTTCGATTCATCTTGCCCCATATCGCCTCATAATATTTCGGTAGCCTCTCATGGACCATGATGGTCTCTTATAAATTTTGAGCATTCAAAGCATTCTGTACGTCGCTCATCCACAAACTAAAGTTGATATTTCCATCGTACCTCACAACACTAATCTTTGTATTTTTAAGTGCAACCTGAATTGTACTCGTCATCGCCTTGCTGCTTTTACCAACTTTTTCTCCCATTGCAAACTAACTCTAATTGTAAAGAACGATTCAAACTTGATAGAATTAAGAAATTACACAACTAAACCCTAGATAGGGTTCCAACACGATCTCCTAACCACACGAGGAAAAATGACATCTCCAATGGCAACTCCACAAAGCTATCTCCACCGAAGCCTAGATCTCCAAGACCTAAGCTTCCAATAGTGAATCTTCCTCCACCCAATGCAAAACCCTAGATCTGAAAATTTGAGCTCTGATACCACTTGTTGTGCGTCGTGCGGAAGCGTGCTCGCAAATCAACCGAGTCGGTGAGTGATAAGAGAAGAACTAAATACGAGTGCAATTCACAAAATTAACAGACAAAATCACACACAAACACAGAGATTTACGTGGTTCAGCAAATTGCCTACGTCCAAGGGGAGAGGATAGACAGATTTCACTACATGGAGGAGAAACAACGGGTTACAGTCTCTCAAATAACTCTCAAAATAACTCAACCAATGATCTCACACCCCCTCACAATAATCTCCCTCACAAAACTGCTCAAAATAATGTTAATTCTCTGGTTTCCGCCTCTCACAAAACCCTAGAAATGTGTGTTCCTATTTATATAAAAACCCAATCTAAAACAGACCAGGAAATAAATTCGGCCCGTATCCGCTTTCCGGTCAACCGCAGGGGTTGCACCGATCGACCGAGCAGAGACAAACTCCAAAGTTCCTGTAATGTGCACATTCTCGGTCGACCGGTTGAACTTGCTCGGTCGACCGGTCGAACTTGCTCGATCGACCGGTCGAACTTGCTCAGTCGACGGACCAGAGATAGAGTTTCAGACCCTGTAATCCAACAGGTTGTCGGTCGACCGGGTCTATGCCATCAGTCGACCGACCCGATAGAAACCTGTAGTCTCTTCCCAGCTTCAAATTTCCTGTTTTCACCACATTTTCTACAGACCTATCCTTAACAAATTCAAATTTTACTAGAACTCCTAGATACAATCAAGGATTCAAAGTGTTCTGGGTCATTCATGGGAAGAATGGGACAGCTTAGAAATTTTAGTTATTCTATAATTCAGAAGATTCCACTCAGGAGATGTTTCCAATAGATTTTTGTTCCACCATACCAATCAAGTTCTTGCACATTCTCCTTCGTGATTTGTATAAAATAAATGGTTGGGGATATTCCATTAATAAATTTTGTACAAAAACGGGAAATTTTTCGGATCATCTGATTTCTCCATCAAATTTCCAACTTTTTTCTCTGAACTTTCATATTCTTCTCTCGTGAGCCACACAATTTGGGACTGCTTTGATTTATAGAAAAAGTTCGTGGAAAGAAGGAACAAAGGGGACAACTAATGCGCTTAGATCTCAAAGTGAACGATACAAATCTTAGTAAGGAAAAAAGGGACTGCTCTAGTTCCATGCATCTTCATTCTTATTGAAGTGAACAAGACAGTGAAAAAGCAAAACATGAAGTATTACGTGTCCCAATAGAAGTCGAATTGAAAATTGCAACTACAATCATGAAGGTGGTATTTTTTACTTGGTGCCCAACGTGTGGATAAAAACGGACAATCTTTATTTCTCTAGCAAAGTTGATATATATAGTTGTTTATCATGGGCGCCATATATAAAAATCTAGCTTTTTTATGTAAGTGTTTATGTCCTTCTTTCTATATAGCAGTCCTTATGATCATAGATGTTTATGACGAGTGTTAAATATAATACTTTCAGTATTTATTAAAACTTTGCTTTACTATAGCTTTCTTTCTCATAACAGCTTCCTTTTTTCAGATAGTTATGATTTGCAGAACTCAAAATGGACATCAGATGAATTTTAGTCTCATGCGGAAAAAATGGACATAAGACTAAATATGTATAGATCCATGATCAAAGGTGATTAATTCTTTTGAGAGGGAGTTGGGCACAAATAGATTAGTGTAGTCCATCTCTCTTCATAATCTTTACAACCCAAGAGTTGGTACCAAAATTCTTGGCTAAATAAGCCTTTAAATGATGTATTTACTCTTAAGATTTTGTTGCAGGAAGTAGGGCTTACCATAGAGCACGTCAAGATGGAAACTTGCAAGAAATGTCTCACGTCTATTTATTAATTTTAGGTGTGGGTTTGGTCTAATTAGCAAAGGCGTGAGATGTGAACAAATTTAGTCCTAGAAAAAAAGGGGGTTTGTTCATATGACTAAATATGTCTCTAAATCAAGACTCAGAGAGAATTCATTTGAGTGAAGTGGGCCCAAGTATATACTAGTCCAGTTCATCCCTCTTTACACGTCTTCGAAACCTAACTAGGCTGGCTATGACAGGTATGCTTCGAACATTGCGAGAAGTAAAGATATTTCATCCTCGTAAGAGAAAGTGAATCTTGGAAAACTTCCTCAAGCAAATGACCCTCAAAAGTCTTTTAACCATGTGAAGAATGTCCAGTAGCAATACCACACTTGATGTAATATATATGAACTCGAATCCTCAATCCTACGAAAAAGTAGTAGAAATACCACTACTTTGATCATAACTATATATTATCTAGTAAATAATTGTGACTCATTACAAATCTATCGCTCAATACTGTCATGCATGTTGGGGGATTCGAAACAATCAATCGAACCTGTGCCCTTCCGGATCTTCTACTAAGAGTTTAGCAAGTAGAAAAATCACCGCAAATAAAAGAAAAATTTACAGAAAAGATAAACAAGAAGGAACACACCAGATTTAACGAGGTTCAGCAACGTGCCTATGTCCTCGGGAGCCACACCACACAATTCTTTGATTAATTTAAAGAAGATTACAATGCCCACAAATAAGTTTTTATCTCTCTGAAAAAATCCTCTAAAATCCCTCTTTTTCACGTGTTAACATAACCCTAAAACCGTTTAGGTATATATAGGATCCAAGCCTAAAATAATTTACCAAACAGTTTAGGAAACTAGAAATCCCGTTTCTGGTCGACCGGGCCATGTGCTTCGATCGACTGGCCAGACTGACAATTTCTGCAGGGTTTTGGTGCATGTTTTCGGTCGACCGAATCAAGACCCTCGGTCGACCGACCAGAGCTTTGATTTCTGCATGTTTTCCTGCAGGCGTCACGGTCGACCGGACCAGGTTTTTCGGTCGACCGACCCACGTTTTTCCTGTTTTCTTTGATTGTTTGATTTTAGGTTTGGGTCTCCACACCGGAGACCAACAATCTTCCACTTAGAGATCAAACCATCATCAATGAGCTCTCCCGAACTCCTGCCATCTTCGCAAGCATCTTCTCCTCCCCGAATAAATCCATTCTTCAATCATCATCATCTCGGCAATCTCGTCGATCCTCCTAGTATGGCTCCACTTTCGAATCCTACGAGTGAAGGCCAACTGAAGTTACGCACAACTCTAGTTTGTCGGTAGTCACTACTTTCGTTAACATATCCACAGGATTTTGGCTCACCAAAATCTTCTCCAATCGTAACTTGCCATCCTTAATCTGCGAGCGTATAAAATGGTATCGTACGTCGATTTGCTTCATTTTAGTATGATATACTAGATTCTTAGCAAGGTGTATAGCACTCTGGCTATCACAATTAAAGGAGCGGTCGTTTCCCCTGTTTCAAACCCAACTCTTCCACGCACCGATGCTCAACTCCAAAATCATATCGTTGCTGCCTTCAGTCACTGTGACTCATACTTTGCCTCAGTCCGGTGCGATTATATGTTTACTATCTTTTGCTAGATGTGAGACCAAAACCACTGTTTGTTGACGCTAGGTATAAAAATACCCCGTGTGCTTCGGCCTTCGTATCATGATCACCGCACGAAATCTGCATCCAGTATCCCCACTGTACCATACTTCTTTCCTCTGAAACATAATAGCATATATGTGAGTCCCTCTTCAGTAATTGCAATTCCCACTTCACGATCTCCCAATGCTGTTTCCTGCGATATTATATAGCTTCAAAACCTGCTCCCTCACAACTTCCAACTGCCATGTGCGATATCGGACATCGTGCAAATCATCACATTACATAAGACTTACCATATGACTGATGTAATATGACACTCTGCTCATTGTGCTCCTTTCTCGGTATCTTATCCATCTAGTTGGTAAAATACCAGGTATTCTGTTGACCGAGCCATTTCCCGTCAGGGAATGCTTGCTTAAAATCCCCCGTCAGCATATGTATACCTTAACGGCGCTCCCGTCAAGGATATGCCGCATAAGTATCTCTTGGACGGAGATAAGTATCCGTTTGACGGCATTTCTTTTAGAATTTCATTTTCAAATCAAGTTTAAGTAATTTATTAGAGCTAACATATTAGTGATTTGTACATTTCAAAATATTGTATAGATATAGCCAGTGCCAGACTTTGGACGTTAGTGGATTTATGTTTTCTAAATAAAATTTAAACTAGTACTAATATAATGTAAACGGTATTTCAATTTTACTAAAATTCATTCATCTAAATATTTAAATGATTTTATTTTTTGTAATTAGCATAAAAAAATTTAGTATGATTCATTTGAGGGAACCAATTTCCCTTCTAATTGCCTTTACTTTTTACTCTTGATTGAAGGGGCTATATTCAAAATAACTTAAGAGATGATGACAAATTTAATTAGTAATTTTCAATGATTTGAGCGAAACTAATTTCAATGATGAGTGGACTTAATAGAAATTTTAATGATCTAAGTATGGCCCAATAATACCTTTGGCTGACTGCCAGCGGCTGAAGCTCAACGAGGCGATGCGACGCTCGGCTGGCGGGGGCGGCCGGCCAAAGGAGAGAAATCGACTTGTTGCTCATGGATGTAACGGGCAGATCGTCGTTGGGTCCGCTGTCGTGTCGAGGCGCGAGGTTCGTGTCGATGTCTACTTGTCGTGGAGCGCGAGTGTCTGTCGGCATCGGCTGTCCGTGTGAGCCGGAGGTCAACGCTAGAATCCGGAGCGCCGGAGGTTCTTTTTGGGGTAGCTGTTCGTGGATGTAGGAATCGAGAGAGCAAGGAGGATTGGGAGCTGGATCAAGAATGGTGATACTTCTCTCTGGAGCGGAGGTCGTCGGCGTCGCTGTCATGGAGCGGAGGTCGACGCTGGAACTGGAGGCGGAGGTCCTTTTGGGGGTAGTGTTCGTGGAGAGGGAGAGAGAGGAGATTTGGGAGCGGATCAAGAGGTTGGGGGAGGCGAAGTTGAGGGAGCGGGGTTTCTTCGATGGGAACTGTCTGAACTGAGAGAGGCGGCTAGGGCAAACACGAATTTTTGGAGCGATAATGAAATTTTTGGAGGGATAAATCCCCCCAAAAATAGTTCAACATCGCTGACGAGATCCCGTCAGCGATGTTGGACTACCCGTCAGCGATTTAAACAACGTTGACGGGAAATTTACAATGCCGACAGCTACATCCATGACAGCTCTTGTCGTCAGGGATATAAATAACACCGTAGGCTGTCTAAAAATCACAATAGATAGCTGATCCCCATCAAACACCAATGATGGAAGTTACAATCTGACGACTTCCAGAAGGCTACAATTTGAAGACTTTCACGTGGATCGATGAATGTTACAATCTGACGACCTTCACAACAACTGATGAAAGCTCTAATCAACAGCCTCCATAATCAACATCAGGAGTTACAATCTGACGACTCTCACGAATCAAAGAGCTAAAGCAAAGATTACAAAACGACGATCTTTGCAACGTTCTGACAGAAAGAGACTACAAATCGACGGTCTCTTCAAACCAAGACGTGGAAGTTCTCCCCGCGTACCAGCATCAAGACGCACCGCGTTCATAGCCACGAACGCAGCTCAGATGCAGCTTCCAATGCTGTCAACGCAGCTCCAATCGCTGCCCAACGCAGCTCTATACCGCTGCCCAACGCAGCTCCAATCGCTGCCCAACAAAGCTCTATACTACTGCCCAACGCAGCTCCAATCGCTGCCCAACGCGGCTCTAATCGATGCCCAACGCAGCTTTAATCACCGCCAGACGCAGTTCCATAACACTGTGAAACGCACCTTCAAACATCGAAGAACGCAGCTCCATATTGCTGCATAACGCACTTCCAGATGCTGCGTTCAAGCGCAGAATCTATGCCAGAACGCATGTTAAAGTTCTGACCTGTTCAAACACGAGTTGTACGGTTTCAAAACCATTTCCCACGATCTGAGGGGATCATAACTCCACTCAGGAGTGATTTAAGGGGCGGTTACATCCCATTAGGCCCACTTAAGAGCGAATTAAGGAGGTGGTTACACCCCTTAATTCCCTATAAATAACTGAAAATCAATTCAGTTCAGGGGGTTCGGTCTGTTGGAACTTCTTGGCAACAACAGGAGAGATCCTTGGGTAGGCTTTTGAGGAGATTGACGTCATCCCTCAGCAATATTCGGCAACAGGAGCTTTCTTCATCCTTGGCTTATAGACCGATTTCGGTTAAATTAACTCTTTCATAGAGTTTCAAACTCATTCAGAGTTCTCCACAACGTCAAATCGTGAGGAGAAGACCATGTTCTAGTGAATCAAGACGTCGGATCGTCAACGAGAAGCAAACTTGACGCGAGCATTCGAGGGAGGCATCTCATCACTATCGTGAAGAACCCAGAATTAAACAAAGGGGAGAATCAAATTCATTCTCTTCTCTTTTATAATTAGGAAATCCAATTGTTATCGAGATTAAAGGAATACAAATCAATTTTCCTTCGTTTCTTTTACTGCAAATTTTTCACAAACAAAAGATGGCGACTCCGCTGGGGACTAGCTTCTCTGACGAAGAAATGGTGGCGCAATCCGATGTTTATCTCACTGGAACAACCGTCGAAATCTCGTGGTAGAGTTTGATCAAGCCAAGTTTGAGGAGGCCCTCTCCTCCAGATCCCTTAGCCCTAAGGCTATGCGCAAGATCCACAAAGTCTCCAAAGAGACTAAAGCTCCAACTGCTCCAATTGCAGCCGAACCGCCCAAGGAAGACTGCTCGGACATCCCCTCCCCCGATGGAGTGGGCTCAGCTTCAGCCAAACCCGCGCCAAGACGACGGGTATCGGGTCGAAAGATGCCCATGGAGGCGACAAAGGCCTTGAAGCAGGCTAAGAAGAACGTCGCTCGACGGTGGAGGAGATCCTTACGACGAGCATATCTTCGAGAATGTCGATCCTCAAGTCAACATGAGCTTCGTGTTTGTGAGCCTAAACGCAACCATGTGCTCTGCGTTTCTGCTTCAGAACGCAAGCCTCGCGTCCATGAGCCCAAACATAGGCTCTGTATGAATAAGACTGAACGCAGCCCTCAGAACTACGTTTCACTAGCAACACCTGGAGCTCGGGCATGCGTTCGGGTGGCAAAATTCAATACCGAACCTGGTGTATACCGTGGAGCTTCTGGGCGCTGCCCCGAACCCCGTTGGGGGGTATTCCATCCCCCCCGGACCCCCCCGGCCAGGGGCGAGACCCCCGAATACTCTGCGTAACGCTACTAGATTGAGGGGCGGATGTCAAAAGTCTATGGATTCAAGGCATCTCAACCAGATCCATGTTCACCAAGAGCTAGTCTTGTCCAATCATGGGCTGGGGGTTCCAATTCAATGCTCACGATCAGTGAGTAACTCTCCTCGAATCTTTACAACATATTTGAAAGAGTTCATATTGAGAGAAAGACCGACGCAACAAGTCATTCGTTCATTCCAATGTGAACGACTGATTCCTACGGTCCTCTCAGGATGTCAATGCTGCTCATATGCGGTCAAACTGTTGGTGTTCGACCAATTTACGAACGTTGCTTTGCTCAACCAATGACGATGTTCTCGCAGGAAGAAGTCTCCAGAGACCGAATATCCTGGGGTCACTATCAATGTGATTGGTAGAGGAAAAGCCTCAGGTCCTAGTTCAGATGACTCTGAGACGAGTCGTTCACCGACCGTCAGAGAAATTGCTAACGAGTTTGAAGGAGTCTACCAAAGTACTCGGACGCAAACAGGAGCCATTCTCCCTGTCAACTATCGAAGGTTAGCCAGAGGAACTAATTCCGATGATGAACACTCAGTCATTGCGGAGTCTTAATCATCAAGCTCTTTCATTGGGCATGAGAGCTTCACCTACATGGCAGAACATTCTAAAGATCTTTCAAAGAGGGTTGCTGAGCAAGACGTCATGCTCAAATCACAGCAGAAGACCCTCAATGAACTCATGGCCCTGTTGACTCAAATCGTCGCAGACAAGGCCAAATCTCAGGAGATAGATTCGCCACCTAAGTAAGAATCTTCCAGGAGAGAAAAAGCATCTTCATCCCGACCTCACAAAAGCAAAGGAAAGGGAAAAGTGGTTGATGGTGATGCTTCTGATCAAGAAGCCCACAACCTGGAATCTTCCTCTGATGAAGCAAAAGAGACTGAGAACGAGCAGAATCTCCAATCTGCCAAAATGGAAGAACTAGAAGCCCGCCTCAATGTCATTGCCAACAGAAGCGAGCTCCAAGACGAGGGGGTTGTCAGACCCTATCCTGCCAAATGGGATGCATCCCCTTATCCTCCAAAATTCGAAGTCCCAACGCTACAAACTTTTCACGGCACGGGATCACCGAACCAACATATCTATCATTTCAAGTCACAGACTGGGAATGTGATATCAAACGACGCCATACTGGCTCGATTATTCATTGGCACCCTCAAGGGAGTTGCCTTTGAATGGTTCAGAAAATTGCCTGCCGGATGTATCCAAAAGTGGGCAGATCTAGAGAGACTCTTCCTGTCAAGATTTTTTGAAGAGGATACAGAAGTCTCCATCCATACCCTTCTCTCCACTAAGCAGAAGAAGAGGGAATCCGTCAAAGCCTTCGTCAAAAGATTCTGAACCATGGCTCTCCGGTATTCGTCAGGTATGACACAGTCTACACTGGTAGAGACCTGTCGACACAACTTGCAGACCGACCTCCTAGCCCGAATCGGAGTTGCAGAATATCGTTCTTGGAAACAACTAATCTCTCAAGGCGAACAGGCTCAAAAGATTATTGCCAGGATCAAAGCTGAAGAACAAAGTAGGCAGGATCAACCTGAGCAATCGGACCAAGCCCAACCTTCTCCTGAGCAATCGGACCAAGCCCAATCTTCTCAGTACTATAACCACTGAAGCCAATCCTCTTCAGTAAGATGACAGGTCCAACAACTATCACGTTAATGATCACCTCTGATAGTCATTTTCCTCTAAATTCCCCCACTAATCCTCTTCAAGTAGAATGGCGGGTCCACCAAAACTATCACGTTAACCGTCACCTCTGATAGTCCTTTTCCTCTAAATTCTCCCACCAATCCTCTTCAAGTAGGATGGCGGGTCCACCAAAACTATCACGTTAACCGTCACCTCTAATAGTCCTTTTCTTCCAAATTCCCCTACCAATCCTCTTCAATAGGATGATGGGTCCATCAAAACTATCACGTTAATGATCATCTCTGATAATCCATTCCCTCCAAATTCTCCTGCCAATCCTATTCAAGTAGGATGGCGGGTCCACAAAAAACTATTACGTTAACAGTTACCTCTGATAGTCAAACTCATCAGATAATGGCCTAACTGGTGATGTGACTCTATTCCGACTTCATGGATAGTGCCTCACTAGGCGATGTGTCTTGTCTACCTCTTTTTATTCCCCTGCTAAGTCTTAATCTAGACTGGGGGTTGGTTACTTGGGATCCACTGGATTAAGAGTAACGAATCTTTCACATCGTCGAGTTAACAGTACACTTCTGACGATCATCACCGCCACAGAGTATGCATTCAACTTGCATTACTCCTAATTTATCACGTTAACAATATACCTCTGACAACAATCAACTTATCAATCCTTGACAATAGGATTATAAGTCCTCAAAATTGCTCAAATCGCAATCTTCCCCAGCAAGACACTAAGTCTTCAAAATCTTAGTATCAAAATTCATCGCTCCTGATGATAAACTCACTTAGCAATTCTCCCCAGCGAGACGCTAGTCCCCAAAATCTTATTCAAATCACAAGTACACAAATCCTGTCACGTTAATATCATACCTCTGACAATCAACTTATCAATCCTCTCCAATAGAGCGATAGGTCCTCGAAGTTGCCCTGATCGCAACATCTTCCTGTCACGTTAATATCACACCTCTGACAAAATTCACTTATCAATCTTCTTCAATAGGATGATAAGTCCATAAAGTTGCTCTGATCGCAGCAAATTCCCGTCATGTTAACACTAAACCTCTGACAATCCACTTATCAATCCTCTTCAATAGGATGATAAGTCCACAAAGTTGCTCCAATCGCAACACTTTCCACTTATCGACTCTCGTCAACGGAGCGATAGGTCCATAAAATACTGTTAGGTTAACATCACACCTCTAACAGTCAAACCCCCCCAATGAACTTGTTAATCCTTTTTCACTAAAAATAGCAAGTTTTCATTATAAAATCCCCAGCGGATTAAAGATTTTCTGGAATTATCCTAGTGATAATAAATTTTTGGATTTCACTTTAGGAGAAAATTCATGCCAAGTTAATACCATACATCTGGCACTTCCAACTTTCTTTCGGTGTTTCAAGCCACACAGGAAGAAACAACACCAAAAATCCATGCCTTCACGCATGGGGGACTTTATCTCGATCCCTAATTAGAGATAAACCTACGCCTAACACGCGTTGCCAGTTAGTCTTTTACCGAGAAAAGGACATCAAAATCCATGCCTCACACGCATGGGGGACTTTATCTCGATCCCTAATTAGAGATAAGCCTACGCCTAACACGCGTTGCCGGTTAGTCTTTTACCGAGAAAAGGACATCAAAATCCATGCCTCACACGCATGGGGGACTTTATCTCGATCCCTAATTAGAGATAAGCCTACGCCTAACACGCGTTGCCGATTAGTCTTATCCCGTGAAAATAACAAAGTCTATGTATTCAAAATCATAGCATCAAGTCTAGGAGGGTTCATTCTCTTAGCACAACGTTACATGTGGAATGGACTTAAACAATCCACATGCTAGCCCGACTCAAACGGTAGTCGGTAAAGGCTTATCAAATCCGTTGATGGCTGAGGGTTTGCCAAAAATCCTATGCACATTTGCAGGCCCATCAGCTTAATGGATGTGAGCCGATACTTAAAACAGATGAGCCAAAGACAAGTCTCAAAGACTTAGTCAAAAATACACGGAAGCCACTTCCATATCTTAAGTCAAAACGTTGAGGTCATACCCGTGTTCGTTCCAAATTCAACATGCAAGGGTGAGACCCGCATCTCAAGTTCAAAATGCAGGGTCCACCCCCACATTCCAGAAGCAGGATTATGACGCATACCTTCACACAAGTCCTACATGGCAAATCCCTTCAACCAAGATGCCTTCGAAGCAAGTGCAAAGAATAAATCCTTTACCGCAAGGAATCAACAGCTCCAAGATCAGAGTTGAGATCCAAAGTATTTCGAAAATTCGTCCTAGTCAACCGCAAACTTTCAAAAACTTTAGAGGGGGTTCTGTAGGCTGTCTAAAAATCACAATAGATAGCTGATCCCCATCAAATACCGATGATGGAAGTTACAATATGACGACTTCCAGAAGGCTACAATTTGAAGACTTTTACGTGGATCGATGAAGGTTACAATCTGACAACCTTCATAACAACTGATGAAAGCTCTAATCAACAGCCTCCATAATCAACATCAGGAGTTACAATCTGACGACTCTCATATATCAGAGAGCTAAAGCAAAGATTAAAAAATGACGATCTTTGCAACGCTTCTCTTCAAACCAAGACGTGGAAGTTCTCCCCGCGTACCAGCATCAAGACGCACCGCGTTCATAGCCACGAACGCAGCTCAGATGCAGCTTCCAACGCTGCCAACGCAGCTCCAATCGCTACCCAACGCAGCTCTATACCGCTGCCCAACGCAGCTCCAATCGCTGCCCAACGCGGCTCCAATCGATGCCCAACGCGGCTCTATACCGCTGCCAGATGCAGCTTTAATCACCGCCAGACGCAGTTCCATAACACTGTGAAACGCACCTTCAAACATCGAAGAACGCAACTCCATATCGCTGCAGAACGCACTTCCAGATACTGCATTCAAGTGCAGAATCTATGCCAGAACGCATGTTAAAGTTCTGACCTGTTCAAACACGAGTTGTACGGTTTCAAAACCGTTTCCCACGATCTGAGGGGATCATAACTCCACTCAGGAGTGATTTAAGGGGCGGTTACTTCCCATTAGCCCCACTTAGGAGCGAATTAAGGAGGTGGTTACACCCATTAATCCCTTATAAATAACTGAAAATCAATTCAGTTCGGGGGGTTCGGTCTGTTGGAACTTCTTGGCAACAACAGGAGAGATCCTTGGGTAGGCTTTTGAGGAGATTGACGTCATCCCCCAGCAATATTCGGCAACAGGAGCTTTCTTCATCCTTGGCTTATAGACTGATTTCGGTTAAATTAACTCTTTCATAGAGTTTCAAACTCATTCAGAGTTCTCCACAACGTCAAATCGTGAGGAAAAGACCATGTTCTAGTGAATCAAGACGTCGGATCGTCAACGAGAAGTAAACTCGACGCGAGCATTCGAGGGAGGCATCTCATCGCTATCGTGAAGAACCCAGAATTAAACAAAGGGGAGAATCAAATTCATTCTCTTCTCTTTTGTAATCAGGAAATCCAATTGTAATCGAGATTAAAGGAATACAAATCAATTTTCCTTCGTTTCTTTTACTACAAATTTTCCACAAACAAACGCTGACGACAAGCTCCCGTCAGGGATGTTGCCGTCAGTAATACTACGAATTCTACTAGTGTATCTTTGATGATTGCTCCTTAGATAACTTAAATTGACTTCCAAGGGGTGTGCCGACGGGCTTAGCATTTTCCATGTTGAACCTTTGAAGTACCTTCTCGATGTATTTAGCTTGACTCAACTTCAACACCCTTTTAGCTTCATCTCTACCGATTCGCATCCTAAGAATTTACTTCGCTGCACCCAAATCCTTAATAGAAAACTCCTTCGCCAACTGCTTCTTCAATTTGTTTATCTTCTCTAAACACGGTCCTGCAACTAACATATCATCAACATACAATAATAACACGATATAGCTGGACTCAAACCTCTTGAAGTAGCAATAATGATCTGAATTGTATCTTCTATAGCTATTGCTCTGCATGAAGTTATTGAACTTCTTGTACCACTGTCTCGGAGCATGTTTCAATCCGTAAAAGCTCTTCCTGAGCTTATACACCATCTCTTCCTTTCCTTCTTCAATGAAGCCAACAGGTTGCTTCATGTAGATTTCTTCATCCAAGTCACCATGAAGAAAGACGGTCTTCACATCTAACTACTCAAGGTAGAGATCTTCTGCAGCTACTAAACTTGATACCACTTAGATGGTTGTAAGCTTCATAACGGGGGAAAATATCTCCGTATAATCCACTCATTCCTACTGTTGGAACCCCTTCACGACTAATATGGCCTTGTACCTCTTGCTTCCATCACTGTCCTGCTTGACCCGGTAAACCCATTTGTTATGTAAGACTTTCTTCTATGCAGGTAGTTGGGCTAACTCCCATGTCTCATTAGTGTGTAGAGAATCCATCTCTTCTTGCATCGCATGCTCCCACTGCTGAGATTCACTAACTTGCATAGCCTCCTCATATTACTCTGGTTCATCGCTATCTGTAAAAAGTAAATAATCAAGTGAAGAATGATATTTGTGATTCGGTTTGGGTACCTTGGATGACCTCCTAAGCTCCTCTCCGTAGTTAGTCATCTTTGTACCTGGAGTCTCCTCTGTACTTTAGTCAAAACTGACGTTGTCGCCCCTATCTGGAAGTTCCTCCAAATCCATGTACTCGGATCCACCTGCATCTGTAGTGCTGCTCCTACTGATTTGGCTATTATTGGCATTGTCCATGTCCTTGTATATCATCTCCTCATTGAATATCACATCTCTACTCTTGATGACCTTCTTGTTCTTCTCATCCCACAGATGATACCGAACTCATCAATACCGTATCCAATAAATGTATGCTTCTGTGACTTAGTTTCTAGCTTGTCCCTGATATGGTCACTGATATGAACATATGACATGCAGCCAAATACTCACAAGTATTAGAGATTAACCTTCTTGCAACTCCAAACCTCTTCTGGAATCTCGAAATCTAATGAAACTGATGGCCAATGATTAATTTAGTAAGTTGTTGTATGCACCGCGTCCACCCAAAATGTCTTGGGTAGACCTGCATATAGACGCATACTCCTCGCACACTCCGACAATGTCATGTTCATCATTTCTACAATGTCGTTCTGTTGCGACGTCCTTGGAGTAGTCCTCTCCAAACGAATCTCATTTAGAGTACAAAACCTCTTAAACTCCTCCAGCTCATATTCTCCACCATTGTCTGATCTCAAATACTTCACCTTTAGATCTGTCTCATTCTCTACCATGACTTTCCACTTCTTGAAGATCCTCTGACTTGTGCATCATGAAGTATACCCACACATTTCTTGAGTGATCGTCGATAAAGGTTACATAGTACGCTGAAGCACCAAGAGAAGACACACTAGCTGAAACCCATATATCTGTATGAACAAGCTCTAGCTTCTGAGCTTTAAGTGGCATTCCACCCTTCTAAAAGCTGACCCTCTTCTGCTTCCTATAGATGCAGTCTTCACAAACACCAACTTCCACTGAATCGATGCCGATTAGTTTTTTCTTATGAGTGTGGAATCTTCATACCATTCTCACTCATGTGTCCCAGCCTATTATGCCATAGATCCGCACTCTCCTTCCTAACTGCAATTGCGAGGGTGTCACTCGCATGTGAAGTGAGGTAGAGAGTTCCTGTTTTGTTGCCACTGACAACTACCATAGTACCATTGGATATTTTTCACAAATCTTTGGTGAATATTGAAATATAGCCTTCCGCTCTAAGCTGGCCTACCAAAGTAAGATTCCTCTTCAGCTTCGGTACGTATCTGACATTCTTCATATTTCACTTGGAGCCCTTCATCTGAAACTGCATGTCGCCTCTTCCAACAATACTACAAGGCTCGTTGTCCCCTATGTACATTTTCCCAAAGTCCCCTACCACATAGTTTTAAAGAAGTTTCCTATTTGCAATGGCATGGAAAGAGGCTCCTAAATCAGTTACTCATGAATCAGAATCGTTGTCCATAGCAAGGATCAAGGCATCTTATACGATATGAGCCTCCTGCTCATTTGCATCCTTCTTTTGTGCTTTACAGATAGAAGACATATGACCCTCTTAGCTACAATTCCAACACTTCCCTTTGATAGGCTTAACCTTCAAGTTCAACCTCTTCTACTTTGACTTCGACCGATTCCTGTTCTGGTTATCCTTCTTCTGGCTTCGGCCTCTCTGCTTGAGATTTAGGGTTGAACCTAAACCTTCTGATTCGGATGATTTCCTTCTAACCTCCTCGGATAGAATTATGCTAACAACCTCACTCAACTTCAACTTCTCCTTCCCCGTCGAGTTGTTGATTGCGTCACGCAACCTGCCTAACTATCTAGCAACTGCAATAAAATCGATAGGGCCTGTACTTTGTCATCAAACGTGATGTCTACAGAGATAAGTTGATCAACAATCATGTTGAACTCACTGAGGTGCATCATGAAGGAGCATCCTTCTGCCATCTTGAGGTTGAAGAGCATTTTGACGAGACGCACCTTGTTTGTGGCTGATGGTTATTCGTACATCTTCGTGAGCGCTTCCATAAGCCTCATCGTCATCTTTTCCTTCAATATATTGTGGGTGACTAATTTGGCGAGCAACAATCGGATCTTTCCTAGAGCCTTTCGATCCAATATTTCCTAGTCCTCGTCTGATTCCTCTTACTTCTTTCCCTTAGTCTTTCCCATCAACGGACGGTAGAGGTCCTTCTGGTATAGATAGTCCTTCATCTGTGACTTTCAGTAGACGAAGTCTGACCCGTTAAACTCTTCAATCTTCGATTTGCTTTCCTCTGCCATGGCTCTCGCACAAATCTCTTGAACGAAGCTCTGATACCAGTTGTTGGAAGATTCGAAACAATCAATCGAACCTGTGCCCTTCCGGATCTTCTACTAAGAGTTTAGCAAGTAGGAAATCACCGTAAATAAAAGAAAAAATTGTAGGAAAGATAAACAAGAAGAAACACACCAGATTTAATGAGGTTCGGCAACGTGCCTACGTTCTCGGGAGCCACACCACACAATTCTTTGATTAATTTGAAGAAGATTACAATGCCCACAAATAGGTTTTTATCTCTCTGAGATCTCTCTGAAAGAATCCTCTCAAAACCCTCTTTTTCACGTGTTAACATAACCCTAAAATCGTTTAGGTATATATAGGATCCCAGCCCAAAACAGTTTCCCAAACAATTTAGGAAAATAGAAATCCCGTTTTCGGTCGACCGGGCCATGTGCTTCGGTCGACTGGGCCATGTGCTTCGGTCGACCAGGCCATGTGCTTCGGTTGACCGGCCAGAATGCCAATTTCTGCAGGTTTTGGTGCATATTTTCGGTGGACCGGATCAAGGCCCTCGTTCGACCGACCAGAGCTTTGATTTCTGTATGTTTTCTTGCAGACGTCGCGGTCGAACGGACCAGGTCCGTCGGTCGACCGACCCACGTTTTTCCTATTTTCTTCGATTGTTTGATTTCAGGTTTGAGTCTCCACACCCGAGACCAACAATGCACAGCACACTTTCCTAATTTATATATATGAATTAAGTTGAAAAGTATTAACTTGTTCTCGTATGAGTAAAGACCACACTGAAACCCTAGGGATAGAAAACCTACAGAAATATATTAATCAAAACTGATCTAAACATAAACTCTAAGCCCTTATATAGGGTACAAATAACGACAACAAATTATGAAAGTATCCTCCAAACAAATAAAGAGCTAATAGCAAAAACAAAAACTAAAAGCCTTCAATGTGTAGCCTAAGTCTAAAGACGAATTCTTTTGACCTCGAAAATGATGTTGAACTGTAAACGCGGATGACTTCCCATGCTTTTCCGAAATATATTATAATAAGAATTCTATGCATTGAGTTAAAAGATATTGCCATCCAAAGTTTCACGTTGAGTTTCTATCAAAACTCATCTTTTTTTTTTCTTTTTTTTACATCCGCTCCTTGCACGATCATATTTCTCCCTTAAAGTATCGACAACTGCCTCCGCATCACAATCATAATCACTACTGATCCTTCTCACCTCTGATGTATATAATAGATTCCAAGTCCGTTTATATACTGGTCCCCCACCCAATGAATGGACATCAATGAGGTTTGTACGGATCAATTTTGTGGCTGAAATGAGGCACATAATGGGGACAAGTTAAGCTCATAAGAACTCTGTTCACCAGCTTTTTTAGCCTCTCATTAATTCTACATCCTCAATTTGACTCTGAGTGCTTGCGTTGCATCACGTTCAAAGGGCAATAGGCCGATACTCGTCTCAGTGGGTTGATGAGGGCATGATAGATTTGAAAGCATCATTTGGAAATTGGTTCACTTGAACAGTCTAGATGTAATCTTATCCAAAAGTTTCAATTGATAGATCTATATATTCAAGTTGTTGCGCCTCTACGCGGAAGCTTGCTCGCACACCGAACGAATCTGTGATCACGGGAAAAGAGAACTAACCACACAAAAGATAAACAAGAAGAAACACACCAGATTTAATGAGGTTCGGCAACGTGCCTACGTTCTCGGGAGCCACACCACACAATTCTTTGATTAATTTGAAGAAGATTACAATGCCCACAAATAGGTTTTTATCTCTCTGAGATCTCTCTGAAAGAATCCTCTCAAAACCCTCTTTTTCACGTGTTAACATAACCCTAAAATCGTTTAGGTATATATAGGATCCCAGCCCAAAACAGTTTCCCAAACAATTTAGGAAAATAGAAATCCCGTTTTCGGTCGACCGGGCCATGTGCTTCGGTCGACTGGGCCATGTGCTTCGGTCGACCAGGCCATGTGCTTCGGTTGACCGGCCAGAATGCCAATTTCTGCAGGTTTTGGTGCATATTTTCGGTGGACCGGATCAAGGCCCTCGTTCGACCGACCAGAGCTTTGATTTCTGTATGTTTTCTTGCAGACGTCGCGGTCGAACGGACCAGGTCCGTCGGTCGACCGACCCACGTTTTTCCTATTTTCTTCGATTGTTTGATTTCAGGTTTGAGTCTCCACACCCGAGACCAACAATGCACAGCACACTTTCCTAATTTATATATATGAATTAAGTTGAAAAGTATTAACTTGTTCTCGTATGAGTAAAGACCACACTGAAACCCTAGGGATAGAAAACCTACAGAAATATATTAATCAAAACTGATCTAAACATAAACTCTAAGCCCTTATATAGGGTACAAATAACGACAACAAATTATGAAAGTATCCTCCAAACAAATAAAGAGCTAATAGCAAAAACAAAAACTAAAAGCCTTCAATGTGTAGCCTAAGTCTAAAGACGAATTCTTTTGACCTCGAAAATGATGTTGAACTGTAAACGCGGATGACTTCCCATGCTTTTCCGAAATATATTATAATAAGAATTCTATGCATTGAGTTAAAAGATATTGCCATCCAAAGTTTCACGTTGAGTTTCTATCAAAACTCATCTTTTTTTTTTCTTTTTTTTACATCCGCTCCTTGCACGATCATATTTCTCCCTTAAAGTATCGACAACTGCCTCCGCATCACAATCATAATCACTACTGATCCTTCTCACCTCTGATGTATATAATAGATTCCAAGTCCGTTTATATACTGGTCCCCCACCCAATGAATGGACATCAATGAGGTTTGTACGGATCAATTTTGTGGCTGAAATGAGGCACATAATGGGGACAAGTTAAGCTCATAAGAACTCTGTTCACCAGCTTTTTTAGCCTCTCATTAATTCTACATCCTCAATTTGACTCTGAGTGCTTGCGTTGCATCACGTTCAAAGGGCAATAGGCCGATACTCGTCTCAGTGGGTTGATGAGGGCATGATAGATTTGAAAGCATCATTTGGAAATTGGTTCACTTGAACAGTCTAGATGTAATCTTATCCAAAAGTTTCAATTGATAGATCTATATATTCAAGTTGTTGCGCCTCTACGCGGAAGCTTGCTCGCACACCGAACGAATCTGTGATCACGGGAAAAGAGAACTAACCACACACGAGCACAATTCAATATATCCAAATATGACAAATCAAACCAAACACAGAGATATACATGGTTCGGCAATTTGCCTACGTCCACATGGAGAGGATGGGAGATTCCACTAAATCAAGGAGAGTACAAAGGGGTTACAAACTCACAAAATCACTCACACAATCCCTAAACCAAATCTCTCAATCAGAGTCACGTGCGGTCGACCGGATCCATTGACAGAAACTCAATATCACTACAGGGTTTGGTCGGTCGACCGTCGCGCCACTCGCGGTCGACCGCGAAAAGTCCAGAGACTTTTCTAGTTTGCGTGCATGTTTGCGGTCGATCGCCACGCCACTCGCGGTCGACCACTGAAAGTCCAAAGCTATTTTCTATCAATTTTCCTGTATTCTCTTCACAAGCCTCGTAGCTATACTTTCTCTTCACAAGCCTCGTAGCTATACTTTTCATTTCACTTAACTTCATAATATATATACTACTCTTCTAATCACATAAGAATCCTGAATCCTACATGAAGGTCTAACTAATCATCATTTGTAATACTAGCTAGCAATTCAGAGTTAATTGGTGATATTTCAATACAGTAACGACACAACTAAAACTTTTATTTAAAAATTCTTAGGTGATCAGCTACATACATAAATGATACTCTTGCGTTCAATTCTATTAAAGGGCTATTTCCTCTACTAATTTAATCATTCTTATATATCTTTCAATTTTAGGGGCCGTTTGGATGCCTTTAGGAAACTAGAGTATTTATGACACAAAATAGAAAGTGGTTATCCAACTCACCGCTTTCCATTCGAGTCTTTATATTGTTTAGTTATGAATCTTTGTGAATCCTAAAATAATAATATTACATTGTTTGGATAGTACAATGTAAACTAGAGTATTTATGACACAAAATGAAAAGTGGTTATCCACCTCTTCACTTTCTACAAGGTTTTGACTTTTTTATTATTTTTTGAACACATTTATGACATTGTGTCAGCTTTCCAACAAAATCACTACTAATTTTGGTGACTTTGCTTTCGGTGACACCTCATCAAAAGGTATAAGCTTTTCATGTAAAAGAAAATTTAAACAAGCAATGTAAAGTGATAAAAGCTGACATTGAGACCCACTTTATTACACTTTCCATCCTTTTATATGATAAAAACATACAACCAAACATCCCTTTAAGAAGTTCTGACCAAATTCTCAGGCATTAATGGCGGCGCCGGTGGCAGAGGGTGATTATGGCCTCCGTAGCTTTTACCAAACAAAGCTATTATATCTATATGGATTTTTTTCATATTATCCCCCCAAATCTTTATTATTTAAAATTAGCGCATCAAATCTTTCATATCTGAAATTAGTCCCCCAAATCTTCATATTTCAGATTAATCCCGCAAAATTCTAAAGTATTTGAAATTAGCCTTTCTGTCACATCGACCATCCAAACTGTTAATCACGGTTAGATAGCAGCTAACCGAGGATAGGTAATTACCAATTTACCAAATCAACCAAAATCAACACCAAAATCTGTCAAAATCTAATTCAAATCGGTATTTGAGTAAAATATTGTGTAATCTTTTCCCAATTTGTGGTCCATTGAGGCTTTTTTTTGGATTCTAATGCAAATGGGTGTAATTGCTATTGCACCCAAAGATGACGAAATATTCCTTAAATTTAAACCAACCTCTAACCATAGGAACTAATTTCATATCACTTAAAAGATAAAGATTTGGGGGACTAACACGGAAAATACTCCTGTATACACATATTTTTATTTAATATTTACATTTCAAGTATAATAGGCAAATGAGGTCTCAATTTCCATGTATTTGTGCATTTAATAGTAGAATTGTGAAATAGGGTTTGTCTTTTGATCTGGTTTTATAATTTGTAACGGGATTTTCAAATAGGGTTCATCTAATTTTATGAAGTTAAATTAAAAGTAGATATGTGAAATGAACTTTTATTTTCATATACTTCTCCAATTATTTATGAACATGATAGTTAAAACTGCCTTATTTCTTCTTATTATTTCTTGAAATAGGTTAAATGGAATAATTTATACTGCATTGTAAATTTTTCTGGTCTTTATAAAGATTATAGTTTGTAATTTGTGATTGTGGAAAAACCAACTATAATTTATACATTTTTAAAACGAAAACTTTACAAAATTAAAGCATGTTAGATTCAACGATGGGCGCATATATGTTGAAATTATATAGGTATTCATTTTTGAGCTGAAAAAACAGGATGAGATACCTTGTTCATAGTAATATATTAAAAAGAACCCAACAAATATACATCACATCCAGATGGAGAAACACAGTAGAAGAAGCGGGTAAGGAGCGAACATTTGTCGTCACCTACCGAACTAATCTCACCACGTTCCTACAGCTAGAAAAAAAAACCCAAAAAAACTTTCACAGCAGATTTTCATGAAATTATTTAGGTATTCATGAAAATAAGTTTTTCTAAAACTTTTATTTTAGGCTCTTCTTCAACCTACTTACATTTGTGAAAATTAACTATACGTTGTCAAATTTGATTCCCTTTTTATTAATATATAGTATGATGTTGTATTTTGACTCCCCTTATGAAAACATTCTGGCTGATTCTGTCACTGCTCTTAGGTGCATGTATTGATTGTCACATTGACATTATCAAGCGATTGTAATTAATCATTTTGAGAATCACGGGTATTTTAACATATATTCTAATTATGTATGTCTTCAAACAACACGAACACATGTCACTCACATATTATATGTATATATGTTTCAGAACGACTGAACTAATTATTTTAAAGAATGGATGCAAGGAGCCATTAAAGTAATTATTTAATACTATATATCTTAAACTGTTTTCAATCATTTTTACCACTCTTCAATCAAGGGACATGCTTGCTAGGCAACACGTACTGCTCAAGATATTCTGTCTACAAATTCATTAGCAAACTCAATTTAGAGAATAATTAACAAGCATCTTAAAGAAAATGACATTTACTTTAAAACTTAGCACATGAACTAATAAATTTCCATTATTTCTTGTTGTATATCTTGACTATTAATGAACAGCTAGATTCAACTCTCTTAGGGAATTGTACATAATGCAGTCGTTACACCTGAAAAATTCTTTTTTACTCAGATGAAAAGTGTCTAAGCATACTTCGTCTATAAATTGACTAGCAAAATCTTAATTTCATAAATGCTATATAGGATCTGAATTATTTTGTCATTATTTCTTGTTTGTTTCTTTGTGAGATCCAGCTTGATTCAAGTTTTTTTTTTTGGTCAATGAAAACTTTTATTCATTTACCAAATGTGAGCTTTGAGTACATATCAAAATACTCAGATATTTGAACCTGAGATACAAAGAAGAATATAGGAACAAAAGAACCAAAAAACCTCGAACTTCAAAAACAGAGAACAACCCCTGTTAGAAGATGAGAGGACTGTTAATTTGAAGGGTTGAAATATCAATTTTTATGGATTTAATCAGCTGCATAGTGTCTCTTTTTTGCTGTGAACAGATCCTTGCATTTCTCTCCCTCCAAATGTGATATATAGTAGCCGTCAAAGCTAATCTCTTCATCTTTATCTTGTGGCTCTTTCCTCTCAACCTGAGCTTGATTCAAGTTGGCTTTCTAGGCCAGGTTTGGCTGGTTACCAATTATACATAGAATCCAGAAGTAAACTATTAGAAATGCACGTGACATTGTCTAATTTGATTTTGATTGCTAATAACAAAAATCTCACGAGATATATAGAAACAAAAATGGCACAAGATGATCGTGTTATGTGTACAAGGCAACCAACTACATGTAGGAGATGGGCAGAATAGATTTGGATTTCAGGCTCAGGATTCAGGTTGACAGGATGGCGGTCGACCGGCGCTGTCGACCGCTTTCGTGCACATTATTTACTGGGCGTCAGAATTGTGGGCGGTCGACCGGCCCGGTCGACCGCAGAAGTTTCTGTTCTGTGGGCGGTCGACCGGCGCGGTCAACCGATTTGTATAAATACCCTTTGGGTGTTTTTTAGGGTTAAGAGCAAGGACGAATTTGAGCAGATTGAGAGAGTTTTCTTTGGGCTTCTATTCTAGGAGCAATTGGAGAGATTGAGAGTTGATTGTTGAGGGTTTATGAGAGATTTGTAACCCTAGTTGTATCCCCTTGATTTCTAATAGTGAAAACTCCCCCCTCCTTGCCCCGTGGACGTAGGAATCTGGCCGAACCACGTAAAACAGGTGTTTGATTGTTTGTGCTATTGATTTTGGTTGTGGTTTATCTTTTTCTCGACGATTGGTTTGGGTTCTCGAGGCACAACAAGTGGTATTAGAGCTCCGGGCAACGCTTGGGCTTTTTTTTTGGAGGTGTAGATCAGTTGGGAAGTTCATCTAGAGCTTCGATTGGTGATAAAGGTGAGATCTTTGTGGCAAAGTTTCTATCTTTTTCAAGTTGGATATATTTCCTATTTGTTCCGCAATTGTTGATTGGGTGCTTTGAGATTATGGCCGGAAAAGATAAAAGTGGAGAGGGTTCTTCTAGTGTGAAGGCCGTCCAAAGTTTGAATATACATTCTATGAAAATAGATATTGAAAAGTTTAACGGCACAAATAATTTTGGACTTTGGCGATGCGAAGTTATGGATGCGCTAAATGCGCAAAATTTGGAAGATACATTGGAGTTGGACGGGAAACCGGCCGACGTTGATGAAAAGGTTTGGAATAAAATGAATAGAACGGCGTGTGGTGTGATTAGGTCTTGCCTTACCCAAGATTTAAAATATGATGTGATGAATGAAACTTCGGCAAAGAAGATTTGGGAGGTCCTAGAGGGCAAATATTTGACAAAGAGCGTCAAAAATCATTTGCACTTGAAGAGGAGGCTTTATCGCTTCCAATTGAAGAAGAGGACATCCATTAGTGATCACATGAACCACTACACGAAGCTACTTGCAGATTTGGCGAACGTAGATGTCATTGTTGAAGATGAGGATAAAGCATTGTTGTTATTGAGTTCCTTGCCCGACGAGGAATATGAGACATTCGTCCTCACTCTTATTAATGAGAAGGCATCTCTTTCGTATAGTAAGGTCACCGCAGCCCTTGTGAACTATCAACTTCGAAAGAAGGACAAGGAGACTTCCATTGAGCCGGTTGCTGGGGCATTAATTGCAAGAGCTAGAAGTCCAAACCGTGGAAGAAGGTCACAGTCTAGAGGGGGGTATCCTGTAGTTGGTAGGAATCAGTGTGTCTTTTGTAGAGAGGATAGACATTGGAAAGCCGAATGCCCAAAATTGCAAACCGTGAAGAATAAATGGAAAGCTATTCAAGCTTCAGAGGTAAATGTTGCCAAGGCTAGTGGCGATGGTTCAGATTCAGATTCTTCAGGCTATTCGTGCCCAGCTCTTCCGTCAGTTGATGTTGCCGACTCCACCGAGTGGATGTTGGATTCTGGTGCTACTTACCACATATGCCCTAGAAGGGATTGGTTCTCCAGCTTTCAGGAGTTAGAAAGAGGGGATGCTGTTCTCATGGGTAATGATCACAGATGCCCTATTGGTGGTATTGGTACCGTTCAGATTCGGATGAGTGACGGGATGATCCGGGTATTGGCTGATGTGAGGTTCATTCTCAACTGAGGAAGAACATTATTTTACTTGGGGTATTGGAGGCATCAGGCTATAGGGTGACCTTGGTGGATTCTCACTTGAAGGTCACATCGGGGTCCATGATTGTGATGAAGGGAGTCAGACGGAGTAACTTGTATTATCTGCTTGGGAGCACGGTAGTTGATAGGGCGTTGACTACTTTTATGACTAGACTGTGGCATTGTTTGGTGCTGGGATATATTATTGGTTATACCGTACACAGATTGTTGAGGAGTGCTATGACCTACAGATTAAAGTCCTGTGAGCACATTGAGATGAGCGAGAAGACCGAGGTGGAGTTCAGCACTTCTATCCATCGATCGAGGGGTCTTATTGGAGGTGTTCAGTCAGGCATTGGGGGGCTTTCCGAGGAGGCATCATCGGGAGGTAATCGTTATTTTGTTTTCTATGTTAGGGATTGTACTAGGCATATTTAGGTTACAACCAAGTCCCGTTGGTATAAAGCCCTAGTAGTTCGCAATAGTTGGAGGAGGTGTATGGGTAGAAAGGTTACCAGTCATACTTGTTCTAGTAGGAGTCCTTTCTTGCATTGGTGTTGAGCTCATGGCAGTTGGAGACACTTCAGAGGAGAGGAGACAGTGGGGCGACGTGATGAGATGGCGGATTTAGTGAGCCGTTCTTTTCTGGAGGAGGATCGGCATTGGTTGTCGAGCAGTGGATCTAGTATTCAGGTTTCGACAGGTTTGGGTCATCTTATGAGGTTGCCAACTGCTACGTATAGAGTTGTTAGATCTAGTGGAGCTGCTTCAGTTTTTGGTTGGCATCGGATATTTGGCTACCCAATACTTGGTCACATCGTGGATGTGAGATTGGATCTGATTGCGCATTTGGGATTCAGAGGCTCGTTCGGCTATCAGTGGGGAGCTTTTGAGTTTGGTATGAGCAGGTTTGTCACTTTGGACTCTCGACAGGTAGAGAGTATTGATCAGATTAGAGGGATACTGCAGCGGGTGGAGGTTGATGCTACTCCACATTGGGTGGGGATTTCCCCACATACTCCAGGTCATTCTGTATTGTTTGGGATTCCAGCTGAGGTGGCATAGCGTGAGAGTCATTTATTTATGGGTGCAGATGATGAGGTAGTTGATTTGGATGCAACTGGTGGATATGTTTTGGATACGGCCATTGTTACATCTCAGGTGGAGGTGTTGGATTGTTTTCAGATTGGGGTCGTTGATGATGCTATCAGCCGCAGGTTGGATTGAGGGCCTTTGGAGGCCACAAGGTGAACTACGTGAAGGCTTGATTCCTCGGAGAGGATACGTAGGCAGTCAGTTATGATGCAGCCGATTTGGTGAGTAGACATAGTTGTTTTGGGGTTGAGTGTTCGCACTCCCGTTTGGGTCTCGACTTGTTATGGATGGAGTCCGTTGTCATGAGTCCGTTGCCATGGCGTACTGGATGCAGCAGTTGAGGCATTGGTTTGATCGGTGTCGGCTCAGTTTTGGTGGAAACATTCGCCGAGGTGAAGAATTGAAGAATTACAGTAAACAGGAAGGAACCAGCAGACAGACTGGCGGTCGATCGTCGCGATCGACCGCCAACGTGCACACAGACCTACTGGGATTCAGAGTTGATGGCGGTCGACCGTCGCGGTCAACCGTGGATGACTGTAATGGATTTTCTCTCGGGTTTTGGGGGTTCGGTCGACCGCGAGACCTGCGCGGTCAACCGCCGAAGCGTTATAACAGGGTTCAGTTTCCAGACCCGTTTCGTTTTGGATTTGTATAAATACCCTTTGGGTGTTTTTAACTGGTGTTTGATTGTTTGTGCTATTGATTTTGGTTGTGGTTTATCTTTTTCTCGGCGATTGGTTTGGGCTCCCGAGGCACAACACTACATGGGGCTGGCAAGAATCCTTAGGCGAGATTACACACTACGAATAAGTTTCATGCATTAATTTATTTCAGTAAGAGATGTGCTCTATCCTAATATATAAAAGAACATAGTTGTTATATATTGTCATGTATTGGGTGATTATAAGAAAGAGTATAGGGTATAGGGTATTATTTGCGTATATGGCCAATATTGTGCCATAATTAGACTCATGTAATTTACCATCCCTCAACTTGGATATATGATGTGGCGGGTTTGTAATGTAGATAAAGATTACTCTTTCTTGTACAACCAACGAGGTACAAATTCTAGAAAACCCTAGGCAAAGAGAAAACATTCTAATAATATAAAAGCTTAAGACATAAAATTCAATCTCTTATATAGGGCGTCAAAACAATTACAAAATCACAAAACTATCTTCCTAAGGAATAAGAGCTAACATGCGAAAGAAGAAAATAGAAATTCTATAGAAAATCTTCAATGCGTAGTTCAAATCTGATCACGAATTTCTTTCACCCCCACCCTGATCTCGAACTGCAAAACGGTTTTAAGGAATAGAGCACGTTCTGAGCTTTCTGAAAATACTTTACATTAAGGATTCTATGGTCAAAAGAGATGACCTATTGAACTTGCACCTCAAAATATGTCTGAAAATTATTTCTTTTCTCTTGGATTGCTCAGACTTCACACTATCTAGTTTCTCATAAAAAGCATTAGCTAGCTATTGCCTCTATACAATTAGTGTACAGATTATAAGAGTTGTGAAAGTTATTAAAGCTGTATTAATTAATGAAAGTTGTCATATGTTTTTCTTTAAATGACACGAGCATAGATTAGAGAAATGCAACAAATTGTTAGAATATAAAATTATAATCCCTACATCCTCACTAAAACTTTAAAGTTTTGATGTAGTAGTAGGGTCCTTTGAGATGGTATCAGAGCGTCCAATTTTGGGTCTTGCTAGCCACAAATTTCTGAGCGGATTTATAAAAATGGATATCTCTTAATGAGTTCAGGTTTCTACTCTAAAAAGATCCTCAACCAGCTTCAAAGGTATGTTAAATTATCCTTCAACTTTTACTACAACTTTAAAGTTTTAATGCGGTGACAGCAAAGAAAACCTGTAAAATAAGAAAAGACCAGACGACTAGTGGTTCCGCACATATTAACATACACACATGTATACAAGAAGGTATTGCTTGACATCACTCACTAAATTAGTACGGTGGAGAGAAAATAAATAAGGGTTTTTTTTAGATGAAAACCACCTTAACTTTTAGCCAAATCCATACTTACCATATTTACTTTTTTTTTTTTGACAGAAACCATATGTATTTGCCTACATCCTTCACATGTCAGACATAATTGCATTTTTAGCCTAAAAACACATTAATTGCCCATTTTACCCTCTCCCAAATGCGTGCAGAGCACGTGTGCCTTAATTAATTATTAAAACAATAATTTTTTTATATTAGTCCCCCAAATCTTTCATACTTTCATGTTACTCCCCTAAATCATCATATTTTGAAATTACTCCCCTAAATCGATGATGTCTTCACCAGAGAGCATCCTCCTCACTGGAGAGCATCGATTTTTTGCCCATTCATTAGGGTTTTGGGGGGTTTTTTTCTTAAATTGGAGGGTTGGAGAAAGAAGATTGAGGGGAGGGGAGGTTCGGGTTTATGAGAGGATTGAGGAGTTTTTTCCCTTAAATTTGGAGGAGGAAGAGAGGGAGCTAGGATTGAGGGGAGATGAGGTTAGGGTTTAGGGATTGGGAATATTAGGGTTTTGGGATGGGGCTAGGGTTTGGAGATTTGAGGTTAGGGTTTTTTCTTGAATTAATGAGGGACTAATACCAAAATACGAAAGATATAGGGGACTAATATTGAAAAAACCCTATATTTTAGTAATGAGTTAATGTACATGTCCTATGCATGTGCTGTAGGTGGGGGTAAAATGGGCAATTCATGCATTTTTTTTGGGTTGAAAATGCGATTAGGTGTGACATGTGAAGGATGTAGGCAAATACAAATGGTTTCTGTAATAAAAAAAATAAAGATGGTATGTATCGATTTGACTAAAAGTTAAGGTGGTTTTCATCTAAAAAAACCCAATAAAATAAAGGAAAATTTTGCGTTTACTTGTGTGTACCTTTCTCCACTTTGGCATCATCCGACGATCAAAGTCCAGTCCAAGATCGCGTTGCTCCGCCAGCTTGTGTCGTAGCGACTAGTTTTTAATCAATGTTGTTACCTTTCGAGGTGTGAAAGTTAAAAGGGTACTATTTTTCTCTGATGCGGACTATCGTTTATCTTGAGAAGAATCTTGATTACTATGCCGTATGTTGTTCATTTGCCGTGCTGCCGGCTCGGCCTCCTTCAGACCTAGCTACTTTCATTTAGTGTTTAGTTCCGTAGATTAATCTCTCCATAAAATCCCTAACAATTAGCTTGCATTTGTCAAGGTAGAGCTTATAAAATTCTGCTTCTATCCAACGTTATCAACTTTACATTAAAAAAATGAGAATAACGAAATCAATAGAGTTACTTTACCCAAAACTCTATATATGTTTTTTTTTTTAAAACTACTAAAGGAGCAAGCTTGATCATCCATCCTGCCATGCGTCCATATGAGGGTACATCTACATTACATAAGCATTACGTAGAATATTATATTCCTGTGAAAACTAAGTTTAACTTAATAAAACGTGCTTGATTATATGAAAAAGATGTGCCAACAATATTTTTTTCCTCCAATAATGCCTATTGAATAATACTAATGAGATCATTAGTTGCAGAACCAATATGTTGATCGGTCAATGCATGAATAAATAATTAAGAGGTTTTACTGTACTAACCAATGAATTCGTGCACGCATGCTCACAATAATTTGAGTAAATTAGTATTCATCCTCGTTCATTTTATTTTAAAATTGATGTATACCATGTTAGAGATGAGTTCACAAGAGTGATTGGACAACCAGAAGTTCAACGGTGTCCTGAAAAGAGTCTTTGACTTGCACACCAAGAATAATCATACGTACCAATCTGTAAATCTGATTTAGACATACAATATTGTTATATGTGACTCAAATACTATATTTATATTGTTGTGAGCAGCGGAAGTCACTTGTTGTGCACCGAGTAACCAAACCAAACACTGAGAAAGAAGGCAACTCAAATCAAACAATAATGACACAAACTTAAACACAAAATTTAACATGGTTCGGCAAATTGCCCACGTCCATGGGACAAGAAGGGGAGAGGTTTTCACTATAGAGAAATATAGTACAAAATAGAGATTACAAGATCACTTAAACTAACATCTTAAACAAAACTCTCAAATCTCTCACAAAACCCTCAAACAATTTTCTCAGAAAAGAACTCTCTTTTATGTGCTCAAAACTCTCCTTCAAGCTACCCCAAAAGTGATCAATATGATCCAATAAACCCTAAACAAATCGTGTTCCTATTTATATAAAACAAGAAACCCAAACAATGCAGGAAACCAAAGCAGGACCAGACCCGACTCGCGGTCAACCGTCGCGCCAGTCGCGGTCGACCGTGACAAACGACAGAAACAAAAAATGCACTATAGGGTCTCACGGTCAACCGCCACGCTACTCGCGGTCGACCGCAATAAGTCTAGAGACTTTCCTGTGTTCGTGCACGTTCGCAGTCGACCGCAGCGCCACTCGCGGTCGACCGTGCAGCATCCAAAATGTTCCCTGCTTCAAAAAATCCGAACTTCGTCGTTGTGTCGCCAATTCTACAATTCTCCATCTCGACGAAGTCTTCCTAAAACTGAGTCAACACTAACCAAACCAAATGTCCCACTTGTTGCGTCCAATACGAAGTGAAATAAAATCATAACAACGGACTCAATCCACAACAAGCCGAGACCCAAATAAGAATGTGAACACTCTCCAAATATCGGTATCTACCTATCAAATCGGCTACATAAAAATGTGACGCCCCTGGTTTTAACAAGGCTGCAGTCCAAGGTGAAACCAAGAATGTCAAACCTGCCAAGCACCAGACACCATGCTACCACATGTTTCACCATCTCAGTTACTATCTATCTAGTGGAATAAACAATAGGTGTAGGTACGAAACAGGCAAGAGAAAATATACAGAAGGAATATCACCTTTGCAAAACCAATAGGTGTAGGTATACTGACATAACAATAGGTGTAGGTACGAAACAGGTACGAAATGACATTTAGGCATATCGCCTTTGCAAAACCAAAATGATAACTCAAATGTTCATAAACACATCCACCGTGGAGTTCTGATATAACTACTAATAATATAGATAAATAACTACTAGAGCAGTTCCATCAACCTATGGCTCTCCGTGCACCTGGCTCATTACCTGAAAAGGGGGGAAACAACGAGCGTCAAGCGCTAGCGAGTAACATCTCAACCAACCCCAGGGAGAAGGGCTAGAAGGATAAGAAAATAGCCATAGATACATAATAGATAGCAAATCATCGGCTGTAAAATAAAGTGGAAGTCTGATATTTAGAAATTTACAACACGAGCATAGGTACGTCTCCCATAGCTCAAATTATAAATATCTAACTACCAAATCTGAACTACAGCACAGAGCAATAACTTCATCTCCAACCATACTATCAAGATGTCCTGACTGATGCCAAATACTTGTCCAACACATGGACTTCATCTACTATATGTTAGATAAAACAACTCCGATAAATGTCCAACACATGGAGTGCATATGATAAATACCCAACACATAGACTGTAACAGGTAAAAGACCAACACATAAACTATATATGATGAAGGTCCAACACATAGACTAAAATGGGTAAATGTCCAACGCATGGACTATATGATTAAGGTCCAACATATGGGCCGCAATAAACAAGTGTCCAACACATGGACTGCATATGACTTGTATCATAAAATGAACAGATACAAGTAAAAGCATATCTACTTTTGGGGTAGTTTTGCAATAAAAGCTTGGTTCTGAAGTAGTTGGGGTGTTGAGTATTTATGAGAAAAGAAAACAGCAGCCAAAGCCCTAAAGAATCAGACAAAATCCCCCAAAAACGGGATTTCTGAATCTGTACAGAAATAGCCGTTACAGTGTTATGAGTCGACTCAGTACTGTTCATGAGTCGACTCATAAGTAGCTGTTACAGGCTAAAAATCAACTTATGGGTTGACTCATAAAAATTATGAGCCGATTCATAAACCATGGGTCGACTCATAAGATCATGAGTCGACTCAGCAGAAACAAAACTTATTTTACAGCACAATTTGTGAATCGACTTATGACAGACACAAGTCAACTCAACCTGATGGGTCGACTCATGATGTTGTGAGTCGACTCATCAGAAACTAATTATAAACTACGCAGCAGTTTATGAGTCGACTCAATACTATTCATGAGTCGACTCATAAACATGTACACAGAAAATTTCAGCTTTGAACCTTGTTAAAAAATATCAAATAAATTCTAAAGATTATGAAACTTTGGGAATAGTTTATAAACATTTGGACAAACTTGTTTGAAGAGTAATTTTGCAAAAAGGTCCTCGTATTTGTGAAAATCATCATTATAACAAAAGTACCAAAATACGAGTTTTGAAAATGTGCAAGTGTGTGTGATATCCCAAATAGCTTCAAATGAAATCTACAAATACTTACCTACATTTAAGTACTAGAGAAAAAATAAAATAGCAAATATCTCTCACATAAAAATATATTTCTTGAGTCTTGATATTGCTTTAGTGTTGATAAAGCTTCTCATTACGTTAAGTGTTCTTGATAAACATTGCTTCATCACTATACCTCCACCTCCTTTAGATATTAACGTTGTAGCTCATATTCCATCCAATCCTCCATAAATGGTACTAACTAGCTTGGTATTTATATTATCTACAATATTACTCAATAAGCAATTAGTATCGATAATGGTGGTTGTAAATCATCATCAAAACATAAGGGCTAATAATCTCCTCCTTTTTGATGATGACAACCAACCATTTTAATGGAGCAAAATAAGTATAGCTTATAGATAGTAGCCCCCCCTATCTATGAGCTCCCCCTTGCTATGTGCACAAATCAGGAGATTTCCCTCCCCCTTTGTCACCATCAAAATGGGGATATGAAATAAATATGCAAAAATACATATGAAGTGCAACTAACCAAGAAAACAAGTTTTACATGATGCATAAACCCAAACCATTTCTTATGCGACAAAAATCTTCTTCACTAAGAGGCATTGTAAAGATGTCTGCTAATTGAGATTTAGTGTCAATATGAACAAGGGATACATCTAACCGCTCTACATGATCACGTAAGAAATGATGGCGCACATCAATATGCTTGGTTCTAGAGTGCAAAACGGAATTTTTTAAAATGTTTATAGCACTAGTGTTATCACAAAAGATTTTTGTACTTTGAAAATGCAAATCATAGTCAACTAAACTTTATTTCATCCATAAAAGTTGGGCACAGCATAAGCCGTTGGCAATATATTCCACTTCTATAGTAGACAAGACAACACAATTTTGTTTCTTGGAAGCCCAAGAGACAAGAGAGTTACCTAAAAATTGACATGTATCACTTGTACTCTTACGATCAACCTTACATCCGGCAAAGTCGGCATCACAAAAATCATAAAGATCAAAAGAGGTGCTTTTTGGATAAACTAAACTAAGATCAATTGTACCATTGACATATTTAATAATTCTTTTAACCGCAATCAAATGGGACGATTTAGGAGAAGCTTGAAAACGTGCACATGCACACACACTAAACATGATATCGGGTCTACTAGCGGTAAGGTAAAGAAGACTAAAATAAAATTATTTTTTATTTTTCTCACAAAAAGTGTATTATCAATTTTCCCTTTAGAAAAACCATCTTCAAAAAGAAAACTAGAGAGGCGAGCATATCAAGCTCTAGAAGCTTGTTTTAACCCATATAAAACTTTTTGAACCTGGTAAACGTGATTAGGAAATGAATGGTCCATAAAACCGGGGGTTGCTCAACATATACTTTCTCTTCTATAGAACCATTTAAAAAAGCATTTTTCACATTCATTTGAAATAATTTAAAATTTTTAAAACTTGCAAAGGCTAAGAACATTCTAATGAATTCCAACATTACAACCGGTACAAAGGTTTCATCATAGTCGATGCCCTTCTCTTGATTGTATCCTTGGACAACTAAACAAGTTTTGTTTCTTGTGACTATGCCATGTTCATCAAGTTTGTTTCTAAAAATCTATTTTGTTCCAATAACATGAACATTATTAGGTCTAGGAACTAATTTCCAAAACATTATTTCTTTAAAAATTGTTTAGTTCATCATACATTGCTAGAACCAAAAACTCATCTTTTAAAGCATCATTTACTTTTTAGGTTCTATTTGAGATAGGAATGTAACATTACCACACTCACTCAAAGCTTTTGAGCGAGTTAGAATTCTTTGTGAATGATTCCCTATTATTTGCTTCTTTGGATGATTTGATATAAATTTTCATGCTTTGGAGAGTTCTTCTTACTCTTGAATGTTGTTACTTTCTCCATCCTTTTGTGTATCTATTGAGGGTGTTTCATTTAGTTGCAAAAGTTTCAATCCTCCCTCAACATCATCATCATCTTTCCTAGGTAAACAGACTTGTAAACCAATATTAGTCTCATCAAAAGTAACGTTTATAGATTCTTCAACAACAAGAGTTCATTTGTTGAAGACCCTATAAGCCTTACTTCTAGATGCATATCCTAACAAAATACCAATATCAATTTTTGAATCAAATTTATCATGGTGATTTTTGGTGTTCAAGATAAAATATTTACAACCGAAAATACGAAAGTATCCAATAAAAGGGATTTTCCCATAAAATAGTTCATAAGAAGTTTTCTTAAGCTTTGGTCTAATCAAAACACGATTAAAAACGGGAAAAGCCGTATTGACGGCTTCCGCCCAAAAATATTTAGGTAAATCAAAGGCTTTATCATTGTTCGTGTCATCTCTTGTATGGTACGATTTTTTCGTTTAACAACATCATTTTGTTGTGATGTTCTTGGAGTGGAAAATACATGAGTTATACCATGATATGCACAAAAATCATTAAAATTTTTATTTTGAAATTTACCACCATGATCACTTCTAATTTTAACAACTTTCAATTCTTTTTCATTTTCAATTCTTTTGACATAATTTGAAAATTCTTCAAAACATTCATCTTTACTACTAAGAAAGATTGTCCATATAAAATGAGAGAAATCATTAATGATAACAAAAACATAATGTTTACCTCCTAGAGAGGTAACACGCATAGGACCAAAGAGCTCAAGATATAGTAATTGTAAGGGTTTAGAAGTTGATACCTCATTAATAGATTTGAAGATGGACTTGGTTTGTTTACCTTTGGCACAATCTTCACAAATGGTATCTTTGATGAAATGTAAGTTTGATAACCCTTTTACAAGATTTTTTTTTTGGATAACTTGGATATCAACTCCATGTTGGCATGACCAAGCCTCTTATGCCAAATCTAAGGATTCTCATCGACCGCCGCAAGACATTTAACATATTGATCTACTAGCTCATTCATCTCAAATATGTATATGTTAGATTTTCTATTAGCAACAAAAATAATTTTTTTATTTAAGCTAACAATGCACTTATCCGGTTTGAAAAAAATATCAAAACCTTTATCACTTAATTGGCTAATACTAAGAAGGTTATGATTTAAGCCTCTAACCAAATAAACATTCTCTATTACGGGAGAATGTATCTTACCAATGCATCCAATACCTATAATTTTACTTTTCTCATCGCCACCGAAGGAGACGTTACCTCCTTCAATCCTTGATAGGGTTGTGAATAGCTCTTTGTTGCCCGTCATAGGATGTGAGCAACCGCTATCAAGGTACCACATCTCTCTATGTCATGTTTGTGATGCTCTCTACATAAGATGAAGACATTGAAACTTTAGGTACCCAAATCTTGGGTCCTTGGGTGTTAGTATTCTTGGTACCTTTAGGTACCCATATCATTCCATAATAATCATCGTTATTTTTAATCCTACAATAAGTGGATATATGACCATGTTTCATGCAATATGTGCACACAAAAATTTTCTTGTGTGTGGAACATAAGATCTATGAGACCTATTCCTTTCAAAGCGAGACGACTAGAATATGCATGAGTAGGTTTAATTCTACCACTTTTAATTTCAAGCCTTTCAATTTTAGATCTCAATTGTTTGTTTTCAAAATCGAGATCCCCTTACAATTCATCTTTTAGAGGAAGAGAGTATTGTAGTTGCTCAAGTTTGGAATCACAAGAAGTATGCAATTTTTTAAAGGAAGAATATTATTTTGTCATTCTTTTAAACTCAATGTTTAACTCTTCTAATATGGTTGCTAGATCACATTGCATATAAAAAGATTCACTTTCGGTATCAGATATTACCTCTTTTTCATAAGCCATAAAGCAAATGTTGGGATCATGAAGAGCAATCTTTCCTCCTTCTTCATTGCTATCTGAATCACTTGGTTCTGATTCATCCCATCTAGCATACATGGCTTTCTTCTTCTTGTATTTCAAATATTTCTCCTTGAGCTTAGGTAAATCTTTGGCAAGATGGCCCGGTTCATTGCATTCAAAATATTTTCCTACAAACGAAGAAAATTTGTTGTTAGATCGATGATTAAACTTCTTATTCATTTTTATTAGTCTTGATATTCTTCTAGAGAGGTGAGCCACTTCTCTAGAAAAGTCAACTTTACTATCCGAAGATGAGGAGTTATCACTAGCTCCTTTGAGAGCAATTGTCTTCATTTTTGGGGATGGCTCCTCAATTTCCCATGGGGGCACTTCCTCTTTCTCCTTCTCTTTAAGCTTCTTCTCATGAACCTTAAACTTGCCGATGAGGACATCGAGAGCTAGAGTAGTAAGATCGTGAGCTTCATCTATGGCCATAGCTTTGGGCTCCCACACCAGAGTCAATGAGCGAAAGATCTTGTAGTTCATCTCTTGGATAGTCAATGTCTTGTCAAGACCATGCAATTCATTGATGATATTAGTAAAGAGAGAAAACATAGCATCAATGGATTCATTAGGAAGCATTTTAAATAACTCATAGTCATGCATAAGCCCACTAATTTTGAACTCCTTAACTTGGGAGGTTCCTTCATGTGTAATACATAATTTCTCCTAGATTTCGTGTACGGTTGCACACATTGAGACCTATTGTACTCATTGGGGGAAAGACCACAAATTAAGGTATTCATGGCCTTCACATTGAGATTGGCTTGGAGTCTTTCTCCATCAGTCATGGTACTAATCTTGGACTTTTTTACATATTTCTTCTCTATGATATCCAAGATGTTAAGATCAATACAACGAAGGTAAATTCTCATTCTAGCATTCCAATAGGCAAAATTGCTACTAGTGAAAAGTAGGGGTCTAGTGGTGGATTGTCCCTCAAGCATATGCACATTCAATGAAGCCTCAATTGGATCTTTCCTCTAAGGTGATTAGACCAAAAATATTTATAGAGACTAAGCTCTGATACCAATTATTAGACCCTAGAGGGGGGGTGATTAGGGTCTTAAGGCAATAATAGTGCAATAAAAATATGACAAGCAATACACCAAAAAATAAAAGCCAAAATAAACGAGATAAGGTTAGAAATTGTTATCCAAGTGACACACGATGTGTTCATGAGGTTCGGTCTGCTGACCTACGTCCCCGCTCCCCACTCTCAAGGAGAATCCACTACACAACCCGGTTTAAAAGCCGGAACTTCTTCTACACAACGATCTCCACGAGATCTCACAACCACATAATTGATCTTCACGAGATCACACTCACAACAGTAGTAATCGCAGGAAAGACTCTCTTTACAATAGCCCTATGACAAGAAGAGAGATTGCACTAGAAGCTTGGGATGTGAAAATGAAACAGTGAATAACAAGATAAAAGTTGAAGCTCTTTAAAAACAATAAACTTAAAAATAAGAGTTTTGAAATAAAAGCTTGGTTCTGAAGTAGTTGGGGTGTTGAGTATTTATGAGAAAAGAAAACAACAGCCAAAGCCCTAAAGAATCAGACAAAATCCCCAAAAAACGGGATTTCTGAATATGTACAGAAATAGCCGTTACAGTGTTATGAGTCGACTCAGTACTGTTCATGAGTCGACTCATAAGTAGCCATTATAGGCTAAAAATTAACTTATGGGTCGACTCATAAAAATCATGAGTCGACTCATAAACCATGGGTGGACTCATAAGATCATGAGTCGACTCAGCAGAAAAGAAACTCATTTTTCAGCACAATTTATAAGTCGACTTATAACATGCACAAGTCAACTCAACCTGATGGGTCAACTCATGATGTTGTGAGTTGACTCATCAGAAACTAATTATAAACTACGCAGCAGTTTATGAGTCGACTCAATACTATTCATGAGTCGACTCATAAACATGTACACAGAAAATTTCAGCTTTGAACCTTGTTAAAAAAATATCAAATAAATTCTAAATGTTATGAAACTTTGGGAATAGTTTATAAATATTTGGACAAACTTGTTTGATGAGTAATTTTACGAAAAGGTCCCCGTATTTGTGAAAATCATCATTTTAACAAAAGTACCAAAATATGAGTTTTGAAAATGTGCAAGTGTGTGTGATATCCCAAATAACTTCAAATGAAATCTATAAATACTTGCCTACATTTAAGTACTAGAGAAAAAATAAAATAGCAAATATCTCTCACATAGAAATATATTTCTTGAGTCTTGATATTGCTTTAGTGTTCATGAAACTTCTCATTGAGTTAAGTGTTCTTGATAAACATTGCTTCATCACTATGCCTCCACCTCCTTTAGATATTGACGTTGTAGCTCATATTCCATCCAATCCTCCATAATTGGTACTAACTAGCTTGGTATTTATATTATCTACAATATTACTCAATAAACAATTAATATCGATAATGGTGGTTGTAAATCGTTATCAAAACATAAGGGCTAACACCACGGTCGACCGCCAAATACCTACGGTCAACGGCGCAGTGAGCAGAAAGTTTCTGCTCGGCTGCGTTCCCAGCGGTCGACCACCGCATATCTGCGGTCGACCGTGCAAGAACAAAAAACTTCCTACAGGTTTTCTGTTTTGTGATAGATGATGCACAAACTTATAAATGTTAATCTTGCATATAGGAAACCCTATATGAGTAATTTTGCATATCTAAAACATATGAAGAACAGTCTAATTACTATAGACAAATCAAAACATTTAAAATATATGTATTCATGTCGAAACCTTCGAAAACAAATATTTTTCTTTCAAACTCTTGTTAAAAAAATATTCAGATCTAGATCTGCATTAAGAAGTTCGTGAGTGATCTTTATTAACTAAAAATTTGTTCTTCTTGAAATATGTAATATAAAGATCTATCTTTATACATAAAATAGCATGTTAGGCTCACAAATCACAAGAAAATACTAGAAAACAAGTTTAAAAGCATGGGTACATGGTTGAGCGAGATGAAACTCGCCTGAGGGGTGTTGACAAACTCTTGACGACGCTGGACAGGATTCCCCTTTGCTGAATGCCACTGGATCCTGCTAAAACTCTTCAAAATCCGTCGAAAACACCAAGGAGAAGGGGTTAGGGTTTGCAAGAGGGAAGGAGAAGGTTGCTAGGGTTTAAACTGATGTATAAGAGGGTCTCCCGGGCATAAAACTATATATATGAACCAATAAACCCGACCCAAAACCCAACATGACCCGAACCAGGAAAAACTCAAAATCTGCTCGCGATCGACCGTGCAGGAAGCAGAAGCCTTTCTACTCGCCTGCACGTCCAGCGGTCGACCGTGCCATCGACCGCCACTATGGCGCGGTCGACCGGACAGGAAAATTCCTGTTTGTGCATGTTTGTTTGTGTGCTGGTCTTTTCCACTTGATTTCTCTCACATATATACACTTATTTGATCTCCAATCATTTATTATCACATTTATCTATGATATAAATATATATTTTATAATAAAAACTCATTCACTCTATTTTACAGAGTTTTACAAAAAACTGACTGCCTACGTATCATTTTTCCTAAGGAATCAAGCCTTCACGTAGTTCTCCAAATGACATTCAAAAGCCCTCAATCAAATAGAAAAATTCTCAACTCTTCACCAACAAATATGTGGTTGATAGCTCTCCAAATGGCCCCAAAGTGAAACAAATCAAACACCCCCACCTGAGGTGAACCAATGGTCGTATCCAAATCATATCCATCACCTGCATTCAAATCAACCAACTCATCATCTATACCCAAATCCAAATGAAGCCCTAACTGTGTCACCTCAGCGGGAATCCCAAATGATACAGTATGATCTGGAGTATATGGAGTAATCTCCACCTAATATAGAGTAGCATCACTCTTCACCCGCTGTGATACATCTATGGTCTGTCCAAAACTCTGTACCTGCTGAGAGTTAATTAGCTTCCTCAACAAAGCCTCACCGAAGTGACACTACCAGACCAAACATACAATGGAGTTTACCTCCAATCGCAGCAGTTAACTACCTATGAGCAAGATGACTCAAATATGTCGAAGCCTCAACACCAGAATCAATACTCAACATCAAACGCTGGTTCTCCTCCAGCAAGGAACAGCTCACCAAATCTGCCATCTTATCTCATTGTCACAAGATTTTCTTTACACCGAAGTGTCTTAAAATGATGTGAGCTTGGCTCAAATGTAGAAATAGGACCCTCTTGTACCTCTCACCAAAATCAGAATAAAGTACATTCACCTTTCTGCCAATCTCATACTTCTTCAATCTGTTGGAGACTACTAGGACTTTATCCAATCAGGATTTGGTTGCAACCCAAACATGCCTAGAACAATCACCAACAAAGAAAACCAAACATATATTACCTCCTAATGATACCTTCTTGGAAGGCCCCCAAATACCCACATGAACTCCATCGAAAATATCCTTCGTGTTGTGAATAGAGGTGCCAAACTTTACCTCGGTCTTCTTACTCACATCAAAATATTCAATAGACTTCAAATTGCAGGTCTATGCACCATTTTCCAAATCAATACTGGAATGACCAAGCCTCAAATGCCACAGTCTAGTCAAATCAATAGAAATCGTCAGCTCTCCACCTGTCATCACATTCCCAATCAAATAGTACAAGTTATTCTTCCTGACGCCCTTCATCAAAATACAAGAGTCTTCCACAATCTCAAGAATCATATCCTCGATACAAACTCTAAAACCCTCTCCAACCAAAGCTCCAATCGAGATCAAGTTCTTCCTCAAAGAAGGAACATATCTCACACCATGTAACTCTCTAACTGTCCCATCATACATCTTGATGTGAATTCTTCCTATCCCAATGATTTGACATACACAGTTATCACCCATATACACCACACCACTCTCCAGCTTCTCAAAACTAGCAAATCATTTCCTTCTAGGGCACACATGATAGGTCGAACCACTATCCAACATCTACTTGGATTCCTCCGAATAGCAACTAGTGGGACTGATAAAAAGCGAATAAATAGATGAGTCGGAAAGATTACCATCCGATATAATGATGTTTGCTTCTGATGATAATTGCTTCCCTTTTCCCTTCTGCTTATTCTTCATCCAATCACTAAGCATTGGACAATCTTTCTTCCAATGACCAGTCTCTTTACACCAAGCACACTGATCTTTGCTAACTGTAGGATGCCCTACTCTAGACTATAACTTCTTATTCTTCTGGTTTGGATTCTTTCCTCTTGCGATCAATGCCTCTGTTGTTGTGTCACATGTAGACTCCTTATCTTTCTTTCGAAGCTGATAATTTATAAGTGCAGTGGTAACCTTACTATACGAAAGGGATGCCTTCCCATTAATCAGGGTAAGAACAAAGGTCTCATATTCCTCATCTGGTAAGGAACTCAACAATAACAAAGCTTTATCCTCATTCTCTATCATAACATCTATATTCACCAAATCCGCAAGAAGCTTCGTGTAGTGGTTCATGTGATCACCAATGAAGGTTCCCTTCTTCAATTAGAAGCGATAAAGCCTCCTCTTTAAATACAAGCGATTTTTCACACTCTTAGTCATATACTTTCTCTCAAGGGTCTCCCAAATCTTCTTAGCCGAAATCTCATTCATTACATCATACTTTAAATCTTGTGTCAAACAAGACCTAATCACACCACACGTCGTTTTGTTCATCTTCTTCCAAACCTTCTCATCAATATCATCTGGCTTACCATCTAATTTCAAAGTATCTTCTAAATTTTATGCTTCAGCACATCCAAAACCTCACATCTCCATAATCCAAAATTATTCGTGCCATTAAACTTCTCTACATCTACCTTCATAGAGTGGATATTCAAATTTTGAATTTTCTTCACGCCAGAAGAACCACCCTCAACACCCGAAGTACCTTCATTCCTAATCATCTTCCTTAACTCACCAACAATTTGCGGAACAAACTGAAGAAATAAAGTTTTTACCAAAAGATCCTACCTTTTAACTCCAAATGAAGCCCTAGTCGAACTTCCAAAGTGATCTACTCCTCCAAATAGCCCAAGCGTAGCCCGAGCTCTGATATCACTTGTTGTGAGCAGCAAAAGCCACTTGTTGTGCGTCGAGGAACCAAACCAAACATCGAGAAAGAAGACAACTCAAATCAAACAATAATGACACAAACTCGAACATAAAGTTTAACGTGGTTCACCAAATTGTCTACGTCCATGAGGCAAGAAGGGGAGGAGTTTTCACTATAAGAGAAAGAGAGTACAAAATAGAAATTACAAGATCACTCAAACTAACCTCTCAAACAAAACTCTCAAATCTCTCACAAAACCCTCAAACAATTTGCTCAGAAAAGAACTCGCTTTTCTGTGCTCAAAACTCTCATTCAAGCTACTCTAAAAGTGATCAATATGATCCAATAAACCCTAAACAAATCGTGATGTTATTTATATAAAACAGGAAACCCAAAACAGTGCAGGAAATCAAAGTAGGCTCAGCTCCGACTCGCGATCGACCGCCGCGCCAGTCGCGGTCGATCGTGACAAACGACAGAAACAAAAAATACACTACCGAGTCTTGCAGTCAACCGCCACGCCACTCGCAGTCGACCGTAAAAAGTCCAGAGACTTTCTTGTATTCGTGCATGTTCACGGTCGACCCCAGCGCCACTCGTGGTCGACCGTGCACCATCCAAAATGTTCCCTGCTTTAAAAAAATCTGAACTTCGTCGTTGTATCTCCAATTCTACAGATATATCTTAGGCTTGGTTTTGACCAAGGCTACAATCTAGAGTTCGTTGTGTTGTGGAAGTGTGAATGGTTTAGATGAATTTAAATTCCCTTTGTGATAAGGGTAAACAACTCATAGTGGACTTGGATTAGAGTTCAGTTAGAACTCTTTGATTACTTGATCACCAAGAATCTTGTTGGCTATTAGATTTTAATCCAATTTGGAGAAGTATTAGGGATATCATCTTTAGTCCCTATATATATGATCTGAACATCATCATGGCTGTTTGCACAAAAAAAGATAAATAGAGGACAATGTTCTCTTTTAAAGTCAACCGAGAGCATCAAGGCCGAAGCTTTTCTTAAGCATTTTCAGTAAACCTCAACTCCATTGAGGTTTTAAGTTCTTCTCTTGGTTGTTGATTAATTAACTCTGTGTGTTAGGGATTGAGTGATTGAGAGATCTCCATATTGTATTCCTCACAATGTAATAAAGCTATTCTCCTCCTCGTGTAAGCTACAAGCCGAACCATGTATATCCATATATTATTTATGTTCTCGATATTTTTCGTACCTCGTGCGATTGTTATTAGTTTATCTTGGGGATTTGTCATAACAAATTTGTATCAGACACCTTAGCTATCGATCATATGAGAAAATGATGACAACCACTATGAAGTGTTATATCAAGAAGTTTGATAGCAATATCAATTTCAGCCTTTAGCAATCTAGGATGATCGTCGTGATGACACAAGAGGATTGAAGAAGCCTTTATTCAGGATATTGAAGAAATCAACTACCATGACGAAGGAAGATTGAAACAAGTTGGATGATAAATCTCTCACAACGATCCACTTATGACTGACAAATAAAGTGCAAGAAGTTCTTACGGAAGACAACAACTAATTTATGGTCTAAGTTGGATAATTTGTATTTGACAAAGTCGCTCACTAATCGTCTCGCTCACTAATCATCTCCTCTTGAAGTAGCATTAGTACATACTTTGGATATTGGAAGATACACCCATAAAATCTCATATTGGTGAATTTAATTCTGTTATTACAGATTTGAGAAAGATTAATGTTAAGATCGATGATGAAGATCAAGCCCTATTATTATTGTGTTCTTTTCCGTCTTCCTACAGGCACTTTAGGGATACTATGCTTTACGGTTAAGATTTTATTGGTATTAAGGACATCAAAAAGAACTTGTTAAATAAAAAAAAGATCAACAAAGAGTTAAGCACAAGCGAAAGTAGTGATAAAGCTAATGGCTCATGATCGAAAGAAAGGGGCTTTAGAAGTAATAACTATAAGTTGAAGCATTGAAATCTGACATGTGCATATTGTAAGAAGAAAGGACACATCAAGGTTGATTGTTATAGGTTAAAGAACAAGAAGAAACAAGAAGAGTATGAAAAAATCTAAAGTAGAACTCTGCTAAAGTTAGTATTGCTGAAGATGTGATTTTTTGGTTACCGACGATAAAAACAAGAGCATGGATAATTAGATTTTGGATTTGGGTTGTTTTTATCATTGTAGGCTATCTAAAAATCATTACAGATAGCTGATCTCCATCAAATACCAATGATAAAAGTTACAACTAGACGACTTCCATATCAACAACTCGACAATGAAAGTTACAATCAAACGACTTTCAAGATAACAGACGAAGGCTACAATCTAAAGATTTTCATGTAGATCAATGAGGGTTATAATTCAACAACCGTCACGACAACCGATGAAAGCTCTAATCAATAGCCTTCACAGCCGGAATTATAATCTGATGATTCTCCCATTTCAAGGAGCTAGAGCAAAGATTACAAAATGATGATCTTCGCAATGCTTTGACCAAAGAGATTACAAGTCAATGATCTCTTCAGATCCAAACGCAGCGATCTCATTGCTGCATTTTCAGCCCAAAACGCAGGGTTCATCGCTATGTTCCAGATCTAAACGCAGAGCTCATTGCTGTGTTTTTAGCCTAAAATGCAGGGTTCATCACTGCGTTCCAGATTCAAACGCAGAGCTCATTGCTGTGTTTTCAGCCCAATACACAGAGCCTAACTCTGCATCCAAGGATCAAGAAGTAGAGTTCATTTCAGAACGTGAATTTTGCGTTTGACTGGTTCAAACAGAACCTAAATTGTTTCAAAACTATTCTTCTACTTAATGGGGGGTTACACCCTCATAAACCCTTATTAATAAGAGATTTAAGGGGGCTGTTACACCCCTTAAACCCCTATAAATAATGGGTTTCACCGCTGGATCTAAAAAAAAGAGGATCGAAGTTGGGGAAAGGAGGCGATCTTGAAAAGAGGGGCTTTGGCATAGGCTTTTGGAGATCTTCGGTTATCTTGGAGCTTCAGCAATCTTGAGCGATCATCTTTAGAGATTCTGAAGCTTTGGAGCAACTTCTTGACCTATAAACTGATTCTTGGTTAAATCAATTCAACTCTTTTATAGAGTTTGAATCTGGTTCTGAGTTCATTAACTCGTTAAGATTTATAAAATGATTTTCAGCTTAAATTAACTCTTTTACGAAGCTTAAACTCACACTGAGTTATTAAACTCGTTAAGAGTTATTTTCAAACTTGCCACGTAAGTTCTCCTCAACATCAAGTCAAGAGGAAGAAACCATGTTTTAATGAGGTGAAGCATTCGGATCGTCAACGGAAAGCAAACTCGACACGAACATCGAGGGAGGCATTCCATCGACACCAAGAAGAACTCAGGTTAAACAAAGGGAAAGGCCTGCGTCGATTCTTCTCTCTTTTATAAGTTGGGAAACCGATCAAGAAGATTGTAATTTCTTTATCTAAGTCTATTAGAGAGAAATTTGTATTGAGAGAATTGTAATTCATTCTTTTTCTAAGTCTGTTAGAGAGAATAATAAAAATCCAATTTTTTATTTTCTTCTTTTAATTTTTCTACCAAACAAAAGATGGCGGCTCCGTTGGGGACTAGCTTTATTGATAAAGAAGTGGTAACGCAATCGAACGTTAACCTCGCTGGAACAATGGTTGAAACTCTCGTTATAGAGTTTGATCAAGCCAAGTATGAGGAGTTACTCTCCTCCGGATCTCTTAGCCCCAAGGCTATGCGCAAGATCTGCAAAGTCTCCAACGAGACTAAAGCTCCAACCACTGCCAAACCACCAAAGAAAGTCCTCTCCAAGGAGACTAAAGCTTTGAGAGAGCAAATCCTCTAATCAACGCGAGCTATGCATTTGTGAGCCTCAACAAAAGCTCTGTGTTTCTTCTTCAGAACGCAAACCTCATGTTGATGAGCCTAAATATGAGCCTCGTGTTATCCAACTAAAACACAACCCTCAAGGAAGCATTCCAAAATCAAAACGCAATCCTCAGGAACGCATTCCAACACCAAAATACAGTCCTCAGGACATGTTTCCCAAGCAAAACACAACTCTCAGGAGTACATTCTAGAACCAAAACGTAGGTCTTCAGACCGCATTAATCAGCCTGAATGCAGTTCTCAGGAGAGCATTCTAGAATCCAAACGTAAGTCTCTGGACTGCATGGATCCACCAGAACGCAACCATCAGGGGAGCATTTCATCAGCAAAACACGAAGCTTAGTCCTGTGTTACTAAACATGACCCTCGCGTTTCTTGCACAATGTGTCAAGTCGTGTGCAGGGTGACCGACATGGATTTCAAAAAATAAAATTGTGCCCGAGTATTAAAACCCAATACAGAATCTGATATATACCATGAACCTTCGGGCTGCTGCCCTAAACCCCGTTAGGGGGTAGTCTACCCCCTAGACCCCCAGCTAGGGACACGCCACCACTTAGGCCCCCGGCTCGCTGACCGAGCAGCGAGACCCCCGAACTAGGTTATTAGTAGCATGACTAGATTAATGGGCGGACATAAGAAGTCTACGGATTCAAGGTATCTTAATAAGATCCATGTTCACCAGGAACCAGTCTCGTCCAATCGTAGGTAGGGGGTTCTAATTCAAACCTCATGATCAGTGAGTAATTCTTCATGAATCTTTGCAACAGATTTGAGAGAGATCATATCGAGAGAAAGATAGATACAACAAGTTGTTCGTTCATACCAATGTGAATAGTTGATTTCTGCAGTCCTCTTGGGATGTCAATGCTGCTTACATACAGCCAAGCTTGCGGTGTTTGACCGATTGACCAACGTCGCGTTACCCAATAAACAATGACGTTCTCATAGGAAGAAGACTTTAGAGGATGAATACCTTAGAGTCATTTCTAACATGGTCGGTAGAGGGAAGTCATCAATTCCTAATTCTAATAAATCAGAAATGAATCAGTCTCCTAGATTTAAAGAGATCCTGAGTATGAATTTAGCTTGCATCACTCCCAATTTATCACATTAATAATACACCTCTGATAATCAACTTATCAATCATTGTCAATAGGATGATAAGTCCTTAAAATTGTTCAAATCACAATCTTCTCCAATAAGATGCTAAGTCTTCAAAATCTTATTCAAATGATAAGTATAAATTCATTGTAGGCTGTCTAAAAGTCACTGTAGATAGTTGATCCCCATCAAACACCGATGATGAAAGTTATAATTTGACGGCTTTCAGAAGGTTATAATTTAAAGACTTTCATGTAGATCGATGAATGTTACAATCTGACGATCTTTACAACAACTGATGAAAGCTCTATCAATAGCCTTTATAATCAACAGCGAGAGTTACAACCTGACGACTCTCACATATCAAAGAGCTGAAGCAAATATTACAAAATGATGATCTTTGCAACGCTTTGACAAAAAGAGACTACAAATTAACGGTCTCCTCAAACCAAAACGCGGAAGTCCTCCCCACGTTTCAACATCAAGATGCAACGCCAATTCAATCGCGGACGCAGCTCCTTATCAGCCATCGCTGACGTAGTTCAAGCCCACGGACGCAGCTCATGTTCGGCCGCAAACGCAGCCTTCGAAAGCTGCCAAACGCAGCCTTCGAAAGCTGCCAACGCAGCTTCCAAGCTGCCAACACAACTTCAAATTACTGCAAACGTAGCTTCCAAATTGCTACAAACGCAGCTTCCAAATGCTACAAACGCAGCTTCTAGACGCTGCAAACGAGCTTCCAGACGCTGTGTTTGAACGCAGAATTCACGTTAGAACACGAATTTTGCGTTTGACTCATTCAAACACGAGCTGAACGATTTCAAAACCATTTCTCACGATCTGAGGGGATCACAACTCCACTTAGGAGTGATTTAAGGGGCGGTTACATCCTATTAGCCCCACAAAGGAGTGATTTTAGGGACGGTTACACCCCTAATCACCTATAAATAGCTGAAAGATCAGCTTAGTTTAGAGAGGAGAGGGGGGATATCTTTGGATATTTGAGAATTTTGGAGATCTAGAGATCGGCTTCTTCGGATCAACTTCTCAGCAACAGATTCTTAGGGCTATCTTTGTGCTTGGCTTGTCTAACCAATTACGGTTAAGATCAATCAACTCTTTTACAAGAGTTTAAACTCGCTCTAAGTTATTAACTCGTTCAGAGTTTCGAACTTGCCACGCAAGTCCTCCACATCATCAAATCATGAGGAGAAGATACCGTTCCAGTGAAACAAGACGTTCGGATCGTCAACGAGAAGCAAACTCGATGCGAGCATTCGAAGGAGGCATCTCATCGCTACCGTGAAGAACCCATAATTAAACAAAGGGGAGAATTCAGATCAATTCTCCTCTCTTTTGCAATCGAAATTCAAATTGTAATTAAGATAGAAAGAATACAAATCAAATTTCTTTCATTTTATTTACTACAAATTTTCTACTAAACAAAAGATGGCGACTCCACTGGGGAAGAGCTTCTCTGACGAAGAAGTGATGGTGCAATCTGACATTCATCTCATTGGAACAACCGTCGAAATTCTTATTGTTGACTTTGATCAAGCCAAGTATGAGGAAGTTCTTTCTTTTAGATCCCTTTGCCCCAAGGCTATGCACAAGATCCACAAAGTCTCCAAAGAGACTAAAGCTCCAACTGCTCTAATTGTAGTCGAATCACCCAAGGAAGACTTCTCCTTTGGGCCAGATTACTCGGACAGCCCCTCCCCCGATGGAGTGGGCTCAGCCTCAGCAAAACCAGCGTCAATACAATGGGTATCGGGTCGTAAGAGGCCCATTGAGGTGACAAACTTGATCAATACAGATGGTAATACTGCTGCAAAAGCCTTAAAACAGGCTAAGAAGAACGCCGCTCGACGGAGGAGGAGATCCTTACAACGAACACATCTCTGAGAATGTTGATCCTCAAGTCACCACGAGCTTCATGATTGTGAGCCTAAACGCAACCTTGTGCCCTGCGTTTTTGCTTCAGAATGCAAGCCTCGCGCCTATGAGCCCAAACATAGGCTCTGTGTGAATAAGACTAAACGCAGCCCTCAGTGGCGCATTGTACAATCAAAATGCAGCCTTCGGGACTGTGTTCTATTAACTAAACGTAACTCTCAGGTATGCGTTTGGGTAACAAATCCAATACAGAACCTGGTGTATACGGTGGAGCTTCGGGGCGCCGCCTCGAACCCCGTCGGGGGGTCGTCCACTCCTCCCGGACCCCNTGCCCCTGGACCCCCGACTCGCTGATCGGTCAGCGAGACCCTGAATACTCTACGTAGGATGATTAGATCGAGGGGCGGATATAAGAAGTCTTTGGCTTCAAGGCATCTCAATCATATCCATGCTCACCAGGAGACAGTCCTATCCAATCATAGACTGGGGTTCCAGTTCAAACCTCACGGTCAATGAGTAATTCTTCTCGAGTCTTTGCAACAAATTTGAGAGTGTTCATATCAGGAGAAAGACTGATGCAACAAGTCATTCGTTCATTCCAATGTAAACGACTGATTCCTACCTCATATGCGGCCAAACCGTTGGTGTTCGACTAATTAACGTACGATGCCTTGCCTAACCAACGACGACATTCGTATAAGAATAAGTCTCCAGAGACCGAGTATCCTGGAGTCACTATCAATGTGATCGGTAGAGGGAAAGCCTCAGGTCCTAGTCCCGATTATTATGAGACAAGTCATTCACCGACCGTCAGAGAAATCGCTAACGAATTTGAAGAAGTCTACCGACACACTTAGACTCAGACGGGAGCCATTCCTCCTGTCAACTATCGGAGGTTAGCCAGAGGAACTAATTCTGATGATGAACACTCAGCTATTGCGGAGTCCCAATCATTAAGCTCTTTCATTGGGCATGAGAGCTTCGCCCATATGACAGAACATTCTGAAGATCTTTCAAAGAGGGTTGCTGAGTAAGACGCCATGCTCAAATCATAGCAGAAGACCCTCAATGAACTCCTAGCCCTGTTGACTCAAATCGTCGCAGACAAGGCTAAATCTCAGAAGACAGATTCTCCACCTAGACAAGAATCTTCCCAGAGAGAAAAAGCGTCTTCATCCTGACTTCACACAAGCAAAGGGAAGAGAAAAGTGGTTGATGACGCTGCTTCTGATCAAGAAGCCTATAACCTGGAATCTTCCTCTAATGAAGGAAGAGAGACCGAGAATGAGCAGAATCTTCAATCGGTCAAAATGAAAGAATTAGAAGCCCGCCTCAATACCATTTCTAACAAAAACGAGCTCCAAGATGAGAGAGTTGCTAGGTCCTATCCTGCCGAATGGGATTTAGCCCCTTATCCTCCAAAGTTCGAAGTCCCATCTTGGTGGTATGAGTATTCCAATCAAATCTATCAATACTAATCACATCACCCTCTCAAGGGTTGGGGTATTACAATCTCCCCTATTTAAACTTGCAACGTCCTCGTTGCGCCAAATCATATCATCCAAGACCGTACCATCCGTGTGAGATTCTAGAAGTGGCTCCTACGGCCTCAAGAGGTGGCTCCCGCCCTCTCGACGTAGCACTTTGCGCCGCATAGCACTTAGCTCTCACAATTCCGGTTGGCTTGGCTCTGATACCATTTGTAACGCCCCGTCCCGGAATCCCGGAGTCGGTACGCTACTAGATCTGACGGACTGGCCTCACAAACCACTACATGTCTTTTCAGCACATTTTGTCCTCACTCACGCGCTCCCTGAAAAACTTCCCAGGGGGTCACCCATCCTAGAATTTCTCCAGGCCAAGCACGCTTAACTTTGGAGTTTCTAATAGTTGGGTTCCCGAAAAGAAGATGCATCTTCGTGGTATGAGTATTCCAATCAAATCTATCAATACTAATCCGACGCTACAAACTTTTGACGGTACGGGATCACCGAATTAACATATCTATCATTTTAAGTCACAGACTGGGAATGTGATATCAAATGATGCTATACTAGCTCAATTGTTTATTGGTACCCTTAAGGGAGTTCCCTTTGAATGGTTCAGAAAACTGCCTACCGGATGTATCCAAAAGTGGACAGATCTAGAGAGATTCTTCCTATCAAGATTTTTTAAAGAGGATACAGAAATCTCCATCCATACCCTTATCGCCACTAAGTAGAAAAAGAGGGAGTCCGTCAAAGCCTTCGTCAAAATGTTTCGAAACATGGCTCTGTGATGTCCGACAGGTATGACACAGTCTACCTTAGTGGAGACCTGTCGACACAACTTGCAGACCGACCTTCTAGCACAAATGAGGATTGCAGAATACCGTTTCTGGAGATAACTAATCTCTTAAGGTGAATAGGCTCAAAAAATTATTGCTAGGATCAAAGCTGAAGAACAAAGTAGGCAGGATCAACCTGAGCAATCGGACCAAGCCTAATCTTATCAGTCAAAAAAGGAAAGATACTACGACCACTGAAGCCAATCCTCTTTAGTAGGATGGCAGGTCTCACAACTATCATGTTAACAGTTACCTCTGATAGTCAAACTCGTTAGATAATGGCCCACTAGGCGATGTGTTATATCTACCCTTTTTCCCCTGCATTTGTTCAAGACTGGGGGTTGGTTTATTTGTAGTTTATTTGATTATAAGTTATAAATTTTCTGAGTTGTCATGTTTAATAGAATATCTCTGTCAACCACGAAATCCGTTAAAACTATCAAGTTAACAGTTATATCTGATAGTCTATCAATCTGCTAATCCTCTTCAATAGGATGACGGGTCTACAAAACTATCACATCAATAATTACCTCTTATAGTCTTTTTCCTCTAAATTTCCTCACCAATCCTCCTCAAGTAGGATGGCGAGTCCATCAAAACTATCACGTTAATAGTTACCTCTGATAGTCTATTTCCTCTAAATTCCCCCATCAATCCTCTTCAAGTAGGATGGCGGGTCCATCAAAACTATCACGTTAATAATTACATTTGGTAGTCTATTTTCTTTAAATTCCCCCACCAATCCTCTTCAGTAGGATGACGGGTTCACCAAAACTATCACATTAACAGTTACATCTGATAGTCAAACTCGTCAGATAGTGGCCTACTAGGTGATGGGCCTCTATTCTAACTTGATGGATAGTGGCCCACAAGGCAATATATCATGTATACCCCTCCTTTTCTTCCTCTGCTAAGTCTTAATCAAGACTGGGGGTTGGTTACTTAGAATACACTGGATTAAGAGTAATGAATCTTTCACATCGTCGAGTTAACATTATACTTTTGACGATCATCACCCCCACAAAGTATGAATTCAGTTTGCATCACTCCCAATTTGTCACGTTAATAATACACCTCTGACAATCAACTTATCAATCCTCTTCAATAGGATGATAGGTGCTTAAAATTGCTCACATCGCAATCTTCCCCAGCAAGACGTTAAGTCTTTAAAATCTTGTTCAAATCACAAGTACAAAACTCCTGTCACGTTAATATTATACCTCTAGCAATCCAGTTATCAATCCTCTTCAATAGGATAATAAGTTCTCAAAGTTGTTCTAATCGCAACAAAACTCCTGTCACGTTAATATCACACCTCTGACAAATAAATTTATCAATCCTCTTTAATAGGATGATAAGTCCACAAAGTTGTTCTGATCGCAACAAATTCTTATCACGTTAATCCCACACCTCTGACAAAATCCACTTATCGACTCTCCCTAATAGAGCGATAGGTCCTCAAAATTACCTTGATCTTAATATTCTTCTTGTCACGTTAATATCATACCTCTGACAAAATCTACTTATCGACTCTCCCTAATAGAGCGATAGGTCCTCAAAATTATCTTGATCGCAATATTCTTCTTGTCATGTTAATATCATACCTCTGACAAAATCAACTTATCGACTCTCTTCAATAGAGCGATAGGTCCACAAACCCGTCAAGTTAACATCACACCTCTGGCACTTTCAACTTCCTTTCAGTGCTTCAAGTGAAAACATGACACATGAAGAAATAGCGACAAAGCCTACGCCTAACACACATTGCTGGTTAGTCTTTTGCCGCGAAAAAGACACCAGCATCCACGTTTGGGGGACTTTATCTCGATCCCTAATTAGAGATAAGTCTACGCCTAACACGCATTGTCGGTTAGTCTTTCTCTATGAAAAAGACACCAGAATCTATATCTGAGGGACTTTATCTTGATCCCTAAATAGACATAAGTCTGTATCTAACACATGCTGCCGGTTAGTCTTTTCTTGTAAAAAGGATAAAAGCCCACGTATTCAACATCGTGGCAGGTCGTTATTAATAACGCCAAAATCCATGCCTTACACGCATGGGGGACTTTATCTCGATCCCTAATTAGAGATAAATCTACGCCTAATACGTGTTGTCAGTTAGTCTTTTTCCATAAAAATGATAAAGTCTATGTATTCAAAATTATAGCATCAAGTCTAAGAGAGTTCATTCTCTTAGCACAACGTTACATGTGAAACGGATTCAAAAAATTCACAATATAGCCCGACTCAAACGGTAGTCGGTAAAGGATTATGAAATCCGTTGATGGCTGAGGGTTTGTCAAAAATCTTATGAATGTTTGCGGGCCCATTAACTAAATGGAGGTGAGCCGTGACGTGACATTTGATAGCTTCTACTCATGAGTAGCTTGTACCGTTGCTACAGTTTCTATTTGAAGCTCATCATCACACAGGTCCTACATGGAAAATCCCTCCAACCAAGATGCCTTCAAAATGGGTGTAAAGAACAACTCCTTGTGATAAGGAATCAACAGCTCTAAGATCAGAGTTGAGATCCAAAGTATTCTAAAAATTCATACCAGCCAACTGTAAAGTTTTAAAAACTTTGGAGAGGGTTCTGTAGACTGTCGAAAAGTCACTGCAGATAGCTGATCCCTATCAAACACCAATGATAGAAGTTACAATTTTATGGTTTCTAGAAAGCTATAATTTAAAGACTTTCATGTAGATCGATGAAGGTTACAATTTGACGATCTTCACAACAATTGATAAAAGCTCTAATCAACAGCCTTCATAATCAACAGCGATAGTTACAACCTGACGACTCTCACATATCAAAGAGCCGAAGCAAAGATTAAAAAACGATGATCTTTGCAACGCTCTGACAAAAAGAGACTACAAATTAACGTTCTCCTCAAACCAAGACGAGGAAGTCCTCCCCGCATTTCTGCATCAAGACGCAACGCCAATTCAACCGCAAACGCAGCTCCTTATCAGCCATGCTGACATAGTTCAAGCCCACGGACGCAGCTCATGTTCGATCGCAAACGCAGCCTCCAAAAGTTGCCAAACACAGCCTCCAAGCTGCCAACGCAGCTTCCAACAAGCTGCCAATACAGCTTCTAAATTACTGCAAACGTTGCTTCCAAATTGATACAAATGTAGCTTCTAAATGCTACAAACACAGCTTCCAGATGCTGCAAATGAGCTTCCAGACACTATGTTTGAACGCAGAATTCACGCCAGAACACAGATTTTACGTTTGACTCATTCAAACACGAGCTGAACGGTTTCAAAACCGTTTCTCACGATCTGAGGGGATCACAACTCCACTCAGGAGTGATTTAAGGGGCGGTTACATCCCATTAGCCCCACAAAAAAGTGATTTTAGGAGCGGTTACACCCCTAATCGCCTATAAATACCTGAAAGATCAGCTTAGTTCAGAGAGGAGAGGGGGGGGGGATATCTTTGGATCTTTAAGAATTTTGGAGATCTAGAGATCGGCTTCATCGGATCATCTTTTCGGCAACAGATTCTTAGGGCTATCTTCGTGCTTGGCTTGTCTAACCAATTACGGTTAAGATCAATCAACTCTTTTACAAGAGTTTAAACTCGCTCTGAGCTATCAACTCATTCAGAGTTTTGAACTTGTCATGCAAGTCCTCGACAACGTCAAATCATGAGGAGAAGATACCATTCCAGTGAAACAAGACGTTCGGATCGTCAATGAGAAGCAAACTCGACGCGAGCATTCGAGTGAGGCATCTCATCGCTACCGTGAAGAACCCAGAATTAAACAAAGGGAAGAATTCAGATCAATTCTCCTCTCTTTTATAATCAGAATTCAAATTATAATTACGATAGAGAGAATACAAATCAAATTTTTTTCATTTTATTTACTACAAATTTTCCAACAAACATTCATGTCACGTTAACATCAAACCTCTAATAGCCAATCAACTTATCAATCCTCTTCAATAGGATGATAAGTCCATAAAGTTGCTCTAATCATAACAAATTCCTGTCACTTTAACATTAAACCTCTGACAACCAATCAACTTATCAATCTTCTTTAATAGGATGATAAGTCCATAAAGTTACTCCGATCGTAATAAATTTTGTCACATTAATATCACACCTCTGACAATAATCCTTTCATCACATTAATGTTATACATCTAATGATGTCATGTTAACATTATACATCTGACAATCAACTTATCGACTCTCTTTAATAGAGCGATAGGTCCACAATCTTATCACGTTAACATTACACCTCTAGCAACTAACTTATCAACTCTCTTCAATAGGATGATAAGTCCATAAAACTGCTCCGATTGCAATAAGTTTTGTCACGTTAATATCACACCTCTGACAACCAATCCTTTCATCACGTTAGCATTACACCTCTGATGATGTCATGTTAATATTACACCTCTGACAATCAACTTCGACTCTCTTCAATAGAGTGATACGTCCACAGTCTTGTCACGTTAATATTACACCTCTGACAATCAACTTATCGACTCCCTTCAATATAGTGATAGGTCCACAATCTTGTCACGTTAACACAACACCTCTGACAACCTACTTATCAATCCTCTTCAATAGGATGATAAGTCCATAAAGTTGCTCCAATCGCAATAAATTCTATCACGTTAATAACACACATCTAACAACCAATCCTTTCATCACGTTAATATTACACCTCTGATGACGTCATGTTAATATTACATCTCTGATAATGAACTTATTGACTCTCTTTAATAGAGCAATAGGTCCATAATCTTGTCACGTTAACATTACACCTCTGACAATCAACTTATCTACTCTCTTCAATGTCCAAACTCTTGTCACGTTAACATTATACATATGACAATTAACTTATTGATTCTCTTCAATAAAGCGATAGGTCTACAATCTTGTCACGTTAACAAAACACCTCTGACAATCAACTTATCGACTCTCTTCAATAGAGTGATAGGTTCACAAACTCGTCAAGTTAACATCACACATCTGACAACCAAATTAACTTATCGACTCTCTTCAATAAAATGATAGACCCATAAAATAATGTTAGGTTAACATTACATCTCTAACAGTCAAACCCCCAATAAACTTGTTAATCCTTTTTCAACAAGAATAACATGTTTTTATTATAAAATCCCCAACAGATTAAAGATTTTTTAGAATTATCCTAGTGATAATGAGGAAAATTTCTGAATTTTACTCTAAGTAAAAATTCATCCCAAGTTAATACTACTGCACTTCCAACTTTCTTTTAGTGTTTCAAGTGAAAACATAACACATGAAGAAACAGCGACAAAGCTTACGTATTCAATATCATAGCTAATGATTATTATTAAATTAATAATCTCTGAATCCATGCCTTTCATGCATGGGAGATTTTATATCGATCCTTAATTAGAGATAAGTCTACGCCTAACACGAGTCACCGGTTAGTCTTTCCCCGTGAAAATGACAAAAAGCTTATGTATTCAATATCGTAGCAAGTTGTTATTAATAACATCATAATCCATACCTTACATACATAGGGGATTTTATCTTGATCCCTAGTTAGAGATAAGTCTGTATCTAACACATGTTACCGGGTGGCTTATTCCCGCAATAATAGCGAAGTCTACGTATTCAACATTATAGCACCAAAAATCCATGTCTTTCATGCATGGGGGACATTATCTCGATCCCTAATTAGAAATAAGCCTATGTCTAACACGCAATGCTGGGTAGTCCATTCCCGTTGATAAAATCTATGTATTCGGTATCATAGCACTAAGTCTAAGAGAGTTCATTCTTTTAGCACAACGTTATATGTGGAATAGATTTAGACAATCCACATGCTAGCCCGACTCAAACGGTAGTCGGTAAAAACTTATCAAATCTATTGATGACTGAGGATTTGCCAAAAATCCTATGAATGTGTGCGAGCCTATCAGCTGAATGGATGTGAGCCCTAACATGACATTTGAGAGCTTCCGTTCACGAGTAGCTTGCACTGTCGCTATAGTTTCTCTTTGAAGCTCATCCTCACACGGGTCCTGCGTGGCAAATCCCTTCAAACAAGATGCCTTCGAAGCGGGTGTAGAGAACAACACCTTTATGATAAGGAACCAATAGCTCCAAGATCAAAATAAAGATCCAAAGTATTTCAAAAATTAATTCCAGTCAACCGCGAACTTTTAAAAACTTTGGAGGGGTTCTATAGGCTGTCTAAAAATCATTATAGATAGTTGATCACCATCAAATACTAATGATGGAAGTTACAACCTGAAAACTTTCACATCAGCAACTCGGCAATGAAAGTTACAACCAGACAACTTTCACGATAACAAACGAAGGCTACAATCTAAAGATTTTCACGTAGATCGGTGAGAGTTACAATTCAACGACCATCACGAAAACTGATAAAAGCTCTGATCAACAGCCTTCATAGCGGCAATTATTATCTGACGATTCCCACATTTTAAGGAGCTAGAGCGAAGATTACAAAATGACGATCTTCGCAACGCTCTAAAAAAGAGATTACAAGTCAACGATCTCTTCAGATCCAAATGTAGAGCTCATTGCTGCATTTTCAGCCTAAAACATAGGGTTCATCCCTACGTTCTAGATCTAAACACAGAGCTCATTGCTATATTTTTAACCCAAAATACAGGGTTCATCACTGCGCTCCAGATCCAAACGCAAAGCTTATTGCTGTATTTTCAGCCCAATACGTAGAGCCCAACTCTGCGTCCCAGGATCAAGACGCAAAGTTCATTTCAGAATGCGAATTTTATGTTTGACTGGTTCAAACAGAACCTGAATGGTTTCAAAACCATTCTTCCACTTAATAGAGGCGGTAACACCCCATAAACCCTCATTAAGGAGAGATTTAAGGGGTCAGTTACACCCCTTAAACCCCTATAAATAATGGATTTCACCACTGGATCTAAAAAAGGAGGATCGGAGTTGGTGAAAGGAGGCGATCTTGAAAAGAGGGCTTTGGCAGAGTCTTTTGGAGATCTTGAGTTATCTTGGAGCTTTGACAATCTTGAGCGATCATCCTTGGAGATTTTGAAGCTTTGAAGTAACTTCTTGGCATATAAACTGATTCTCTGTTAAATCAATTCAACTATTTTATAGAGTTTGCAACTCGCTCAGAGTTCATTAACTCATTAAGAGTTATAAACCAATTTTCGGTTCAAATCAACTCTTTCACAAAGTTTAAACTCGCACTGAATTATTAAACTCATTAAGAGTTATTTTCAAACTTGCCACACAAGTTATCCTCAACATCAAGTCAAGAGGAAGATACCGTGTTCCAATAAGGTGAAGCGTTCGGATAGTCAACAGAAAGAAAACTCAACACGAATATCGTGGGAGGCATTCCATCGACCCCAAGAAGAACCCACGTTAAACAAAGGGAAGGATCCCCATCGATCCTTCTCTCTTTTGTAAATTAGGAAACCGATCGATAAGATTGTAATTTCTTTTTCTAAGGCTGTTAGAGAGAAATTTGCATTAAGAGAATTGTAATTCATTCTTGTAAAACCCCGAAAAATTTCTATAATGTATATATGTATATATATGTGTGAATTAGTAATAGTAGATAATTCCCTTGTGATAAATAACTATATAAGCATAAGATATATATGTGTATCAGAGTTTGGGAGCCCAGCAGGTGTCTGCAAGTGAGAGAAATTGAGTGAGTTGGCGATCAGCAGGTAAAATGCCATCAGCAGGCATTTTTGTGCTGATCGGTCGACCGGCACGGTCGACCGGCGCGGTCGACCGATCAACGATCAGAGAGATTACCAGGTTTTGGTTTCGGGTTTTTAGTTGTTGGGTTTTGGGTTTCGGGTCGGGTTGGGGAGTTGGTATTTATACCAACTCAACCCAGGAGAGATCTCCTCAGCCCCAAACGTAAACCCTAGCCCCCTCTCTTCTTCCTCAAAACCCTAACTGGATTTTGGCAATCTGGGAGCAGTCCTTGGGGATTTTCGGCAGATCGTGGGTTTTCAGCGAAGGGGATCAACATCTTACAGATCTAGGGCATTATCAGCAACCAAGGCGAGTAATTTCTCGCCCAACCCCCACCCCTTTTGGTTTAAACATCAAGAACTGAGTTTTTATTGGATTTATGGAGCCAAATTCGTATCTTTGTTTAGCTAATAGTTTACTATAGCCTAGAATATGGGTTTGGGGCTTAATATGTTGTCAAAACTCACCCATGCCCTGTTAAAGAAGATCTAGATCTGAGTTTTTGCCTAAAAGAGTTTCAAACATCTTTACAGCTTTTAAAACGATTTGGATTTGTTTCTCATGGATTTAAGATCTTGAAAATATAGATTTCAAACTTTGGTTTTGGTTGTGTATTTTCAGTATGATCCCATTTTTATCAAATACCCATGTTATCGAAATCTTTGGTTCCAGGTTTTAGCAGCTGACAGAACCCAGGTAGGGTTCTGTTCGCTCGGCGGTCGACCGACGCGGTCGACCGCTGAGCTCGAGTCAGGGCTTCGGTCGACCGCGTCATTTATTCGGTCGACCGCTATTTGATTTCGGTCGACCGCGTCATTTTTCGGTCGACCGCGATGTCTGGTCGGTCGACCGATATTCCTGGCGGTCGACCGTCCTGATTTGTATCAGAGTTCGGTCGACCGTATCGCACCGGGTAATGACGTTCAATCGTCGATCGTTAACACTGAACCGTTCGTGGAGAACTATAGGCAATTTTTGATGCCTACAACTGTCCGTGTTGAGATCCCGCCATCCGGCAGCCCCTATAGCCTCCCCGCGCCAGATCCGATCCGCGTCATCAGTGTCGATTCGTTCGACGTACCGAGGCAAGATCCCTCTTGCTCAGATCTGAATTATTTGCATAGTATATTGTGACTATTTATCTGCATGGGTTGTTTGCTGAATAATTTTGATTAAATCATAGTCGTGCGATAAATAGTATTTTTGGAATAATGATAATGAAGTGAAAGAAATTATTTTTATAACGAAATCATTTTATAGGATTTATAATATTTAAAAAGAATTTATTTTGAGAAAAAAGAATTATTTTAGAATAATAATTGATGAGAAATAATTTTAAAAGAATTTATTCTAGGGAAGAGAATATTTTGGATTATTATAATAAGAATTAATTTTTAAAAGAAATTATTTGTGAAAGGAATTAATTTCTGAATTACGTAGTTGCTGTATATGATTATATTTTATATTTTGTGAATATTTTACTGTATTCGACATGTCATGATGTGGTTGCGTGAAATTAATGTTATTAATACTGCCTTGTTGTGTTTGAGAACATTAGTAGTTCATGACTTAGTGGCATTGTGCGTCATGAACAAACCTAGTGACATGTGTGGGTTGTTGACTGAGTTTAGGTGGTGAACCCGAGTTATAGTGTGGATTATGATTGTTGACTTAGGAAAGCGAGAAGAGTTGGGATGAGGAATTCTTGGTTCATGCGATCGGATGTGGATGGTTATTTTCCAGGCTCGCACCAGTGGATCGTTTCACTCTGGCGTGGGTCTGAGGAACATTGATATCGTGGTTGTTGGTATTTTCCAGGCTCGCACCAGTGGATCGTTTCACTCTGGGGTGGGTCTGAGGAGCAGGGATATCATTGCACGCAGAAGTGAGAGGAGTTGGGATATTTGTGATTGCGATCTATCAGTTATCCGATAATATGAGCCAGTGACCTGTTGTAGGATGACTAGTTACATGACTTAGATTCTTGGCTAAGTATGATTCTTATGAGACGTAGGCCAGTCGTATTTCTTTCCATACATAGTTCGGGGTTAATATTTAATTATTTTTAATTCGAGACATATGTTATATACATGAGGGTTTCCTTGTTTGGATTATTTCGCTCGACGTACTACGTCTCGAGTTGTAGATTTTTAAGTATTAATTCCATCTATTGTATGTCCTTGTTGTTTGGATGTTTTTTTGATTGCTACCTGCATGATCTTCTTACTTGGTTGATTTTTGGATTCTTCTGATTATTAGTATTCCAGTTGCATGCCTCTAACATTATTACTATCATCACATGTTCTATTTCTATTTCTGTTATAGCATTGACCACGCATATATTATCATTACTGTTATTGTATTTGTTCCTGCCTTGGGGGATCTTGCCGTGTGTTCCACACCCTGACGTACTCCTATTTTCTGGGTGTACGTCTGATTTAGGAGATGAGCAGCCTCAGTTCGGGATAGTACAGGAGCCAGAAGATTCTTAGCAGGGGTGTCTTGCAGAAGGAGTAGAAGAACCAACTGAAGCGTAGTGATTTTCTTCTGTAGTAGTAGTTGGATATTAAAACTCTTTTACCGCAATTTTCTTTATGGACTATGTATTTCTTATTTCCTAGTTGAACTGTTGTTGTAATAAGGGTACGTTTGACCCATATTTTATGTCTGGGATGATTTACCATTGATGATATGTCTATTTTTATTCTGGGTTGTCTTTATATTCTTGCTATGTGTGATCGGGGACCTGTGACTTCGCATTGTACTTATTTCCAGACGCTTAGCGTATTGGATTGAGAAAAAAAGAAAAGAGAAAAAAAAGTAGAGTATATTTCTTCTTAATCTAATACGTCGCGGGCTTGTTCACGTTCCGGTTCCCATGTATTTTGGGAAGCGGGGCGTGACAGATGGAGACTTCTGTATCATCTTCAAAGAATCTTGATAGGAAGAGTCTCTCTAGATCTGTCCACTTTTGGATACATCCGGTAGGCAATTTCCTGAACCATTCAAAGGCAACTCCCTTGAGGGTGCCAATATCCGGTAGGCAATTTCCTGAACCATTCAAAGGCAACTCCCTTGAGGGTGCCAATGAACAATCAAGCCAATATGGCATCGTTTGATATCACATTCCCAGTCTTTGACTTGAAATGATAGATATGTTGGTTCGGTGATCCCGTGCCGTCAAAAGTTTGTAGCGTCGGGACTTCTAACTTTGGAGGATAATGGGCTGCATCCTATTCGACAGGATAGGGCCTGGTAACTCCCTCATCTTGGAGCTCACTTCTGTTAGCAATGACATTAAGACGGGCTTCAAATTCTTCCATTTTGGCAGACTGGAGATTTTGCTCGTTCTCAGTCTCTCTTCCTTCATCAGAGGAAGATTCCAGATTGTGGGCTTCTTAGTCAGAAGTAGCGTCATAAACCGCTTTTTCCTTCCCTTTGCTTGTGTGAAGTCGGGATGAAGACGTTCTTCCTCTTCGAGAAGATTCTTGCCTGAGTGGCGAATCTGTCTTCTGAGATTTGGCCTTGACGATTTGATTCATCAGAGCCAAGAGTTCATTGATGGCCTCCTGCTGATATTTGAGCATGTCCTCCTGTTCATCAAGTCTCTTCGCGAGATCTTCATGATTTTCTGTCATATAGGCGGAGCTCTCATGTTAAACAAAGGAACTTGACGATTGAGACTCCGCAATGGCTGAGTGTTCATCATCGGAATTGGTTCCTCTGGCTAACCTCCGATAGTTGACAGGGGGAATAGCTCCCGTTAAAGTCCGAGTGTGTCGGTAGACTCCTTCAAACTCATTAGTGATTTCTCTAACGGTCGGTGAACGACTTGTCTTAGAGTCATCGGAACTAGGACCTGAGGCTTTCCCTCTGCCGATCACATTGATAGTGACCCCAGGATACTCGGTCTCTGGAGACTTCTTCCTGTGCGAACGTTGTCGTTGGTTAGGTAAAACAACATTCGTTGGTCGGTTGAATATCGATGGTTTGGCCGCATATGAGTAGCATTGGCATCCCGAGAGGACCGTAGGGATCAGTCGTTCACATTGGAATGAACGAATAATTTGTTGCATCGGTCTTTCTCTTGATATGAACTCTCTCAAATCTGTTGTAAAGATTCGAGGAGAATTACTCACTGATCGTGAGGTTTGAACTGGAACCCCCAGTCTATGATTGGACAGGACTAGCTCTTGGTGGAGTCTAGACGAGTCGGAGTTTATAGTGGATTTGATAGTGTTGCATATGTCCGAGTTCGATGTCATCCTTGTTATGGATTGGTTGTCTTCCTACCATATTGGTATTGACTGCTTTGCGAAGACAGTCAAGTTGCGAGCGTCCGACGGGTCCGAGATGATTGTAGCCGCCTCGCGAAGGTCGCGTTTTGGTTTGGCAACATGAGGGTCGCGTTCTTCATTGTCGACGTGAGGGTCGTGTTTCGACTGGGAAACGCGAAGTTGAAGTTCACGTTCAACGAAGGCTTGAGGTCCGCATTTTGGCTGTAAAACGCGCCATTGAGGGCCACGTTCAGCCTGGTTCTCGCGAAGCTCATGTTTGGGCTCATAAACACGAGGCTTGCGTTCTAAAGTAGAAACACGAAGCTCAGGGTCGCGTTTAGGCTCACGAACGCGAAGCTCGCGTTGGTTGGAGGATTGACTTTCTTGGAGTTGTGCCGAAGCTAAGTCTTCTCTTTTAGAGATGGGACTGTATGAACAGTACAACCCCCAGGGGAGACAGCCCTTTGATGAGTCGGCCACAACTGGAGCTTTAGTCTCCTTAGAAACTTTGTGGATCTTACGCATAGCCTTAGGGCTAAGGGATCCGGAGGAGAGGGCCTCCTCGAACTTGGCTTGATCAAACTCGATGATCAGAGTTTCGACGGTCGTTCTACTAAGATGAACATCGGATTGCACCACCACTTCTTCATTAGAGAAGCTCATCCCCAGCAGAGTCGCCATCTTTTGTTTGGAGGAAAATTTATAGTAAAAAAGAAAATAAAGGAAAATTGATTTGTATTCCTTTAATCTCAATTATAATTGGATTCCGATTACAAAAGAGAAGAGAATTAATCTGGATTCTCCCCTTTATTTAAAACTGGGTTCTTTACGGTGGCGATGGAGTGCCTCACTCGAATGCTCGCGTCGAGTTTGCTCTCCGTTGACGATCCGAACGTCTTGATTCACTGGAACGATGTCTTCTCCTCACGGTTTGACGCTGTGGAGAACTTGCAAAGCAAGTTTTAAAACTCTGAATGAGATTAGAAGAACTCTGTGAAAGAGTTGATTTGAACCGAAAATCGGTTAATAAGCCAAGGCCGGAAGAAAGCTCCATTGTCGAAGTTGAAGATGATCTTCGTTGGAGGATGATGTCGATCTCCTCAAAAGCTCGCCCAAGGATCTCTCCTGTTGCTGCCAAACCGAAGGTTCAATCCGAGCCGAGAAGTTCCAACAGACCGAACCCTGAACTGAATTGATTTTCAGTTATTTATAGAGGATTAAGGGGGTGTAACTGCCCCCTTAAATCACTCCTAAGTGGGGTGTAACCGCCCTCCAATCATGGGAAATAGTTTTAGAACTGTTCACGGATTTAAGGGGTGTCATTCCCCCTAAAATCTCTCCATAATGGGGTGTAACCGTCCCCATTAAGTGGAGCTACGGTTTTGAAACCGTTCAGGTTCTATTTGAACCAGTCAAACACAAAAACGCGGGTCTGACCCAAGCGTTTTGATGTTGCAACGCAGGTTCGACTCCGGCGTTTTGACATTACAACGCGGGTCTGACCCTAGCGTTTTAATGTTGACACACGGGGAGGACCTCCGCGTTTTAGTGTTGATGCGTAGGGATGACCTCTGCGTTTTGGTCTTAGAGCGCGGTGATGAGTTCTGCGTCTTGCTTCGAAGATATTATCAACAAGTAATCTCTTTTGTCATAGCGTTGCAAAGATCATTGTCTTGTAATCTTCGTCTTGGCTCCTTGAGAATATGAGAGTCATCAGATTGTAACTCCCGATGTTGATTGTGAAGGCTGTTGATTAGAGCTTTCATCAGTTGTTGTGAAGGTCGTCAGATTGTAACATTCATCAATCTATGTGAAAGTCTTCAAATTGTAACATTCTGGAAGTCATCAGATTGTAACTTCCATCATCGGTGTTTTGATGGGGATCAACTATCTATTATGATTTTTAGACAACCTATACACCCTAATTTGGGGTAACAAATTTTATACTATTATGGGATGAACCAAAAAGAACTAGGATGAATAACTTTACTTCCTAAATGTTACCAAACAAAGTGAATGTTCCCCTAATTTCGCTTCATCCTTATTCCCCTTGAGCCAAACAAGCCCTTAGACAATCTTTCGTCATCCATGCTTTCATTACACTGCATAAACAAAAGAGGATAGCGTGATCACTCGAGCTCTCATCCCCTCAACAATGGGGACTCCAACGTTAACAGCAACGCCAATCCCTAACCCTAACCCTAACCTGGCCTCCTCTCTCCTCTCCAACAAACCCCACCGCTTTCTCCTTCCCAAGCTTCGATCGTCTCCTAGGGTTAAGGTCGGTGCTTGTCTTCGAATTCGGGCGTACATGGAACGCAACCCAAACTCCATCGGGAGCATCGCCAGCAAGGTTATCGGGTCCCTACCCGTTGTCGGTCTCCTCGCCCGAATCCTCAGCGACGAGGGCGGCGTCGCCGGTGACGTCATCGACTTCGCCGAGTTCCGGCGGAGGGTCGGCAAGAAGTGCGGGATCTCTGATTCTAGGGCTTTTTACGAGTTTCAAGATCGACGGGGTCGGGTACTATTTTCATTTAAAATCCTGCTTTTTCCCCTTGAATTTATGTTATTTATCTTTTTGAGGATAAATATTTGTTTGAATGAGGTTGTAATAGCTTAGTCATATGATGAATATCTTCTTAAATTATGAACAGAACATTGTTGTTGTTGCCACTTTGTTTGACTATGAACATGATGTAGATTCAAGGTAGTAAAGAGCATCAAAATAAATATATGAGTTTGAATCATATGGTTTACACTTTTATGAATTTAGTCATCTATATCATTTACGACGTGTAAGGCCTTGATGAAAATTGAGTGTGTAGATCAAGTTTTAGTACCCAGAAAGGGAACTTAAAAAAAATTTAAATTAAGGTTTTCCCCCGACATTAGGCCATAAAATCTTTGTCAATTTAAAATTAAGGACCTCAGACTACTGAAGTCGCTATTAGGTCCCCAAATTCCTATATCTTGCTCATGCTACTCTTGACGGGAGGGATAAAGTTATATCTACTTATAAGAATTGGGGGATCTAATCGCATTTACAACAATCTGAAGACTAATTTTGCAACAACTTTTAAGAATTAGGGAACATAATGTCAACCTCAATTACTTGAGGGACTAACTTCGAAATATTAAAGATGCAAGGGACTGATATAAAAGGACTTAATTTAAAGATTGGTTAAAAGTGATGATGAATAAAGCAAAAGAAAACACGAGTAGCACATGAAGTCATATGTCATTTAATACTTTTGCCAACAAACTGGAGTGGCCATGCATTAACAATGTAGCACTGGGGGAAATTTTGAACTAAAGAGACTTAAAATATCTTAACCAGGTTATGATTTCTTACAATGTTTTTCTATTATGCCTTTGTACAAACAGAATATAATTATGAGACTACTCTTTGGTGTGGATGTTGTGTAATGGATTTTCTTCTAACCTCCATGACTGCAGAATAATGTAGTCTACTTACATTCACATTATTTGCCAATGCTGAACAACTCCCAACGGACAGAAGGGGGAAAAAATCATGAAGTTGCTAGAAAGAAGTGTGTGTTGCATTTGCATACGTAACACACTCAGCAGTACAGTCTAGCATAGTCTCATGCTCCTAATTACTCAAAAGCACAAGTCATGGGACCTATCAATTAATTGATTGCTCACCACTTTCCTCTTACTTGAGCACACTTTGGCAACATCTCCTTGTCATAATCAGTAAAATTAACCCTCCATATTTGTTGTCCTAACTAGTTAATTCTAATTTATAGTTTTCACTAATATCCATGCCCTGTGACTGTCCAGACATTTTGATGTGTATTAATAGGTTTAAGATTTTAAAGGAAATAATTATTTAACATAAGTGTAACTACTAACTCAAATCTCTTATCAAACAAGGTATTTCACAGTAATTTTTTTTGCAAGCTTGTAAATTAAATTCCCTGTTTTGGGTAGGCAGGGGATCCATTATATGTTCTTTTATGCTGTTGGTTGGCTGCGGTTGGTGCCGGTCTTCTGAAGTCTGAAGAGATACTAGAAGGGGTGGCGAGACTACGAATTTCCAACGACATTGAGTTTGAAGAGGAGAATTTTATTTCGATGATGAATGTTGCAAAGGAGGTAAGTACACTTTTTTATTTTGCTTGCAATCGTTTGCTTTCAAAAACATTTCTGGATGGGCCATATTATGATTGAAAATTGTTATGATTGAGATAAGATTGAATAGGAAGGTCTGTTTAGAGAAATGTGTTCCTTCAATGAGAAAACATGCAGAGACTCTCATGGAACATCAAATTATGAGCTATTGTCGTGACAATTTTGGCAGTCTGCATAACCTATGAGGAAAGGCTGTAGCCTCCATCGTAATTGCCGCACTTTAGTCTTTTTTAAGATATTTAATTGGGGCAATTTGATCTTTATACTTAACATGGAGTGTAGTAAATTATTTTTTACACCCCCCTCCCCACCCCCCC
>NC_033797.1:144353721-144410234 GCF_001876935.1 Asparagus officinalis | reverse complement strand
CTCGCGAGACAGCATTTGCTGTCTCGGCGGGCGAGACAGTGTTTGCTGTCTCGCTGGCCGAGACAGTGTTTGCTGTCTCGCCCAGCGAGACAGTAAATTTGCTGTCTCGCCCAGCGAGACAGTAAATACTGTCTCGGAAAATGCAGTTTCTCATTGTAACCGCTCTCCCACGTTTTAAACTCCGTTATTTTGGCAGTTATCCACGTGATTCTCGCCCACGACGTTTCCCACGTTCTTGAACAGTTAGTGGCCACGTGTAGGGCAGTTGCAAAGGTAGTTTTGACCATCTGAAAGCTGTCTCACGTGCGAGACAGTAAATTCTGTCTCGCACGGCGAGACAGCAAAGACTGTCTCGCGTGGGCGAGACAGTAAAAGTCTGTCTCGCCCGCGAGACAGTAAAGACTGTCTCGCACGGCGAGACAGTAAAGACTGTCTCGCGCGGCGAGACAGTCAAGTCTGTCTCGCACGGCGAGACAGTCAAGACTTGTGTTCTTCTGCCTTTTTGGATGATTTCCTCTTGAGCTGTATTTGGATATCTTTCAGCATTTTTTGACGCCTACAGATACCCCCTCCAAAGTATTCCAGACTCAATCTTTTATAGAGGAGTTCTGGGATGCTTTGGATAAGATAGATCTTACTTACGATCCTTTCAATGCTTGGTTGAGTAGATCGTGTAGAGGAACCCGTAGGTGGCTTCAACTTTTGATCTCTTTGTCTCTCAATCTATTCAGTGCTTTGTAGAATAGTTAAGATTCTTCCCGGCATCGCGTTTATCGCTTGTCCATTGTAGAGATCTTGAATTAAAGCTGGAACTTGTACTTGTGAAATCAGCTCTTGTCGTCAAGTTGACACTGCATATACCCGTTTAGGGGTAGTCAGGTTATTCTCAAGAATATTTTAACTGATATTCTCCAGAAACTTCCTGTTGAGGATAGGGAAACAGTTTAGACTCTTGTACCTATTTGGAGTATTCAGGTTATTCTTAAGAATATTCTGAGTGATATTCTCCAGAAACTTCCTGTTGAGATTAGGGAAATAGTTTAGACTCGTATACCTATTGGAGTATTCTGGTCTCTTGTTTGTTGGTAGAGATGAACCCGAAATCGGAGAGGAAGAATTTTATATTCTATCTCCTGGTCTCTTGTTTGTTGGTAGAGATGAACCCGATGATGGAGAGGAAGAATTTTATATTCTATCTCCTGGTCTCTTGTTTGTTGGTAGAGATGAACCCGATGATGGAGAGGAAGAATTTTATATTCTATCTCCTGGTCTCTTGTTTGTTGGTAGAGATGAACCCGATGATGGAGAGGAAGAATTTTATATTCTATCTCCTGGTCTCTTGTTTGTTGGTAGAGATGAACCCGATGATGGAGAGGAAGAATTTTATATTCTATCTCCTGGTCTCTTGTTTGTTGGTAGAGATGAACCCGATGATGGAGAGGAAGAATTTTATATTCTATCTCCTGGTCTCTTGTTTGTTGGTAGAGATGAACCCGATGATGGAGAGGAAGAATTTTATATTCTATCTCCTGGTCTCTTGTTTGTTGGTAGAGATGAACCCGATGATGGAGAGGAAGAATTTTATATTCTATCTCCTGGTCTCTTGTTTGTTGGTAGAGATGAACCCGATGATGGAGAGGAAGAATTTTATATTCTATCTCCTGGTCTCTTGTTTGTTGGTAGAGATGAACCCGATGATGGAGAGGAAGAATTTTATATTCTATCTCCTGGTCTCTTGTTTGTTGGTAGAGATGAACCCGATGATGGAGAGGAAGAATTTTATATTCTATCTCCTGGTCTAAAGGAAACTCGAAGTGGGATCTCCACTTAGAGAATCTGGATTGGTTTGAATAATCCTAACTGTCATAAGGTTTGGTTATTCAGTTCAAAAGTGGACCTTTCGTTCGTAAAATGAATCGAAAAGAGATTTTGGTTGTGGTCCTAACTGTAGTAAGGTTTGACCAAGCGGGGGTTTTGAGACGATCCTAACTGTTTAAAGGTTTGATCGTTCAATTTGTGGACCTCTCGTTCATGGAACGAATCGAGAGGAGATTTTGGCTTTGGTCCTAACTGTTTGAAGGTTTGACCAAAATAGGAATTCGAGACGATCCTAACTGTTTAAAGGTTTGATCGTTCAATTTGTGGACCTCTCGTTCATGGAAGGAATCGAGAGAGGATTTTAGTTTTGGTCCTAACTGTTTAAAGGTTTGACCAAATAGGAATTCGAGACGATCCTAACTGTTTAAAGGTTTGATCGTTCAATTTGTGGACCTCTCATTCATGGAACGAATCGAGAGGGGATTTTGGCTTTGGTCCTAACTGTTTAAAGGTTTGACCAAATGTGAGTTTTGTGAGGGAAGATTGATTTAAAGGAGTGATCAAATCTCATCTCAACAAAAGAGTATTCGGAAATCACCGTGGGGATGTAGTGTTTATCACATTGTTTGTAATGATCGGGTTATCCCTAAGAAAATTACATATAGCATTCTTTCGAGAACTTCCCGTTACATGAACCATCCACCCCCAGCTTCCTTTGTGAAACTGGGTCTATCATTATATTCAGCTGCATGATCAGGTTATCCTTAAGAGTACTATGCATGGTGCTCTCCAGGAATTTCCCGTGAAAGAAAGGAAATAGTTTAGACTCATATACCTGTTGGAGTATCGAGGAGCAGTTTATACTCGTATACTCTTTGGAGTGTGAGGAAACAGTTTATACTCGTGTACCCAATGGATTTGGGGAAACAGTTTATACTCGTGTATCCAATGGAGTATGAGTCGTCTTTACTTGGCTTGTTTCACCATTATGACACCGGAGTCAATTAATGCTTGGATTTTATTTTTGAGTCCGAAGAAAATCTCAGTGGGATGAAGAACCCTTCTGTGGTACGCACAGTAGTTTGGATCCGTAATTCTCTTAGCTCCCTCCTGATCTTTAATAGGTGGTAGCTCGATTTTGTCATTGGCGATGAGGTATTCCAAGATGGCTGGAGCTTCATCATCTTCGAAAGAATACTCCTTTTGAAACCTCGGATCGGGAGTTGCGTTCTCAGTGATTGCAGATGTCGTCGGTTGGCTTCTCTCAGCTTTCTTTCTTTTAAGAAAGTGTTCAGCTTGTTCACCGCGCATTTTCAAATCTTTCCAAGTTTTGGATGGTACGACCCCCAGAGCTTCCAGGACATCGATAGAGAGATTATTGTGGCATGTTTGCAGAATGAACTCCTCTGTAACAGGATCTCTGCAATTCATTGCCTTGTTACGGAAGCGTTTGACAAAACTGTCGACTAACTCCTCGTCTTTTTGTTTTTCATCCAGAAGGGTTCCGATTGACACTTCGGTGTCATCATCGAAGAAGTTGCTGAGGAACAAATTTTCTATGTCATCCCAGCAATTGATGCTCCCTGGCTTGAGCCGTCGGTACCAATCGAAGGCGGGCCCGCGAAGGGTGCCAACGAATGACCGGACTATTAAAGCCTCGTTTCCAGAGATCATGCCCAAATGAGACTTGAAATAAATCAAGTGCTGAATAGGCGAGTTCTTCCCGTCAAACGGTGTGAAGTTAATCATGTTGAATTTTGCCGGGTACGGTATTGAATTCCATTCTCTTGGATAGGGACATGGAATACCCGTCTTTTTCACTTCTTGAGCCGTCATCAAAGCGTTGATTTTGTTTTCAAGCTCTTTCATTTTCTCGTCATCGTCTATGTCTTCATTTGAAGGACGTTGAGGAGAATGAGTTAGACCACCCCCTGTAAGAGGTGCCATTGAACCACCCCCAATATTGTTATTGGGAGGGTGTGTTAAACCACCCCAGCGTTATTGCTATTGGGAGGTGTATAAGCAAAGATGACTTCATCCACTTCTGGATCACTATCATCTGCCACATTCTGAGTGTGGCGGCTGGATTCAGCTCGCTGACTGGACTCAGGAGGTTGAGGTTGTTAAGTTAGCAACTCTCTTATTTGTTGAATAGCTAACTCCATCTCTGTCTTCATCTCAGCTCTGATTTCTTCACGTTGCTTCGCTAGAGCTTCTTGAAGCATTTGAGCAAATTGATCAGAGGTGATCGTGAGTACTTCTCTGGTTTGTCCCGTGCTAGACATTGTATCATCAGAAGCGATTGCAGAACAAGTGTCCGAGAATTCATCCTCCGAGGATATTCCTTCTTGCATTCTTTTGTAATCTCTGCGTCTGATGACTCCTAATTGGAGTCGAGACATCCTTTGAGTAATTCTTAGATTGACCTTTCCTCTCGGGAAAAAGTCGGGATTTGAGTCATTTGAATGCCGCTTCGACTTCCTTTTATCAGCCACGTTGATGGTGACTTCAGGGAATTCATCATCTTGGGCAGCTGATTTTCTTTTGCGGAAATGTCTCAGTTTAGGCTTCGACAATACAGAGACTCTTCGTGGGATGGCTTCTCGTTTGAAACAGTCACATTCTGATAATGCTGCTTTAACGAGTCGCGCACAGGAACAATGAGAGTTTATTTCTCGAATAACTCTCTTTCGAAAATTATTCACAACACCAACTTGATAATACGACTCATCGGTATGATTGCCAAAAAATCATATCGTCTGTTGGCATGACCTCCCAGGTATGACGATATCATTTGGTGAATGCGTCTTCTTCTGGGGGTGTAAAACCTTGTTGGCATTCTCAGGACAATTTATTTCTGTCTTTGAGCGATCCAAGGTTATGTCGGGAGTCACACGTTTAGAACCACCCCCTTGCGGGTATGGAGTCTTAACGGGCTCCGAATGCTGATTTTGTATAAGTCCAGACTTTGGAATCCAAACTTGGCGTTGTTTCGGTGGTTCTTTGGCCACCGTTTCCTTCTTCCTTTCTCGTCTTTGTTGTAAGAGAGCACGTGCATGAACAGCGTTTGCAAGACATTTTTGTATACGTTCTTTGAGGGTCGAACGAGTCCTTTTGACAATAGTCCATTCCTCCGTCGTGAGTTTAGCAGAGACATGAGTGATTGGTCGTTGAGACAACTGAACCACTCGATGTCTCCTCGACTCTAGGTCCGCGTGATAGCAAACCCCATTGGTTTGTTCCAAGGCCTTAGCTATTTGACGAGCGTGGCGCTGACGTTGTCTCTGACGAGCCCTCTTCGTCAGTGCTGGTGGGCTTTGATTCGATGATTCTTTAACTAGATAGGAGTCATTATGAGCAGAGGTGTTGCGAGTAAAATCCTCAGCAACAATCAGGCGAGAGTCTTCATTTTGTGCCTTCATTGGCATGTAAGTCTTCCTCAATTATGAGATCCTCTTATACTTGCGAGACAATGAAGATCTTGAAGAGGATGATGAGAGATATTCCTCAAACTTGGTTTGGTCGAATTCGTATTCGACCATGGATTCAACCGGGATCTTGATGATTGGCTGCGACACGACGGTCTCGCGCTGGCTCCCACTGTGGTCGCCAGTTTGTTTTCAGCGAAAGTTGTTTCCATTGCAGATTCCATTAAAACTTCGATCGTTTACAAAGAATTACAATGAAAATAAAAGAAAATACAACTCTCGAGAAAATAACACAGAAATTGTTTATCAACTCCTGCTTTTGTGGGACTTTGCCTGTGCCGGGAATGCTTTAGTTCGTGGACCACCGATTCGTAGATCGAGAGGTTGTTTAAGGATCTCTCCTTCGTTTATCGAAGTAAAGATTTGAAAACGAATATCTTATCGATGTAAGATGTCCGTTCTTCCAAAGATCAAGTCTGAGCTTAGATCTCTAGGATTCACCAAATGATGCTTGTCAGAGGGTGAAAATTCTCTCTTTCTTTCTCAAAATCACCAAAGACTCAAAATTCTCTCTTTCTTTCTCAAAATCACCAAAGACTCAAGTATCTTCTGCTCCAAAAATGCTCTCTGTTCAGTCCTCTTGGCTGCCCTCTAATCAGCCCTCTTTTGGATGCTCTCTAATCAGCCTTCTTTTGTAACCGCCGTCCCACTACTTAAATACCATCTTTTTATGAGGTTAGTGGGCATGATTTTCGCTTGTAACTGCTTCCCCCATGTTCATAAGTGACCCCCAGCAGTTAATAAGCCATGTGGGCTGCACAAAACTCGAGAAAACTGTCAAAAATGACGTGTTCAGCTTCCCAGTGGCCGCGACAGTACGTGGTGTCGCGCATTGCCGCGGCAGTTACCACTGACACGCACCTCTCGAGTATTTTGGCTCTAACTTCCTCGTCCGATGTCGGAATGAGGTGATCCAAGATGCATTGGAAAGCTATCGAAGAGCTCTACAAATTTTCATTGGCGCTTCACTATGTTTATTTGCGCGACACCTTGTACTGTCGCGCTGTTGCCGCGGCAGTGTACACTGCCGCGCACCTTCGATGTAGTTTGCCACCTCTCGGATATTTTGGCTCTAACTTCCTCGTCCGATGTCGGAATGAGGTGATCCAAGATGCATTGGAAAGCTATCGAAGAGCTCTACAAGTTCCCATTGGCGCTTCACTATATTTATTTGCGCGACACCTTGTACTGTCGCGCTGTTGCCGCGGCAGTGTACACTGCCGCGCACCTCCGATGCAGTTTGCGACCTCTCGGGTATTTTGGCTCTAACTTCCTCGTCCGATGTCGGAATGAGGTGATCCAAGATGCGTTGGAAAGCTATCGAAGAGATCTACAAGTTCCCATTGGCGCTTTACTTAATATAGAGAGAGAGAGAGAGAGAGAGAGAGAGAGAGAGAGAGAGAGAGAATACAAATAAGATATACAATCACATAAATTAAACCCTCACACAAACTCTCAAATCTCTGACAAATATCTCAACCAATGGATGCTTAAAACCCTAACAAAAGCCACTGCAATTTATCACCTTCTGCTCTTGCACTTGCACGCTGCCAAAGAAAAAAAACCAGTCGATTTTTTCTCCTACACAAACCCCTCTTTGCACCACGAAACCCTAAAAAATAAATCCTATTTATAGGCTTCGACTCTGAATCCTTGGTGAAGATACAGTGTGGCCCCCACGCGAGTAAAACGCGTGAGCAGATCTGCGTTCAAAGCAAGTAGGTGCTGATGGGTGTGGCCCCCACGCTTCCACGAACTCGTTCACATGAGAAAACGCATCATGAGGTGGGTGTGGCCCCTACAAGCACGAGATCGCGTTCACAATTCTCCACCTCGATGAAGTTTTTCCAAAACTGAGCCGACACCAAAGCATCCAAATATCCCACTTATTGTGTCCAGTACATCGTGAAATAATTCACGATAACGGACTCAATCCACAACAAGTCAGGAACCCGAACGAGAGTCCAAACAATCTCACCCCCATCAAAATTAACTAATCCAACCCGGTTGCATCAAACATGACTGCCAACGTATCCCCTTGCTCAAGGAATCAAGCCGAACGTAGTTCACCCAAATGGCTGCCAACAACCTTAACAATCACAAATGTGCAACAAGTTTCGATAATGATCAAACTTGTTGCTAAGAACCACCTTAGTGAGCATATCCTCCGAATCATCCTTCTTGTGGACCTTCACAATCTCTGCATCGCCATCTTCAAGAACATCTCGAACGAAGTGATAACGAACGTCAATGTGCTTCATCCTCGCATGAAAAACCTGATTCTTCGCCAAATAGATAGCACTCATACTGTCACAATGAATAGTGATGGATCACTGTGATATACCAAGTTCCTCCAAAAATCCTCGAAACCAAATAGCCTACTTCATAGCCTCTATTATCGCCATATACCATACTTCCATCGTAGACAAATCCACCGTAGACTGTAAGGTGCATCTCCAACACACAGGTGCACGTGTCAAAGTGAATACATACCATATAGTAAACCGACGCTTATCCAAATTCGCGACATAATCCGAACCAATGTAGCTAATACATAACTGCCCATTTGTAGTGTCCCGTTTATAAACTAAACCAACATTGAGTGCACCTCGAATGTACCTCAAAATCCATCTCACGACATCCCAATAACCTACTATTGGATCGTGCATGTATCTCGATACTATGATCACCGTATGTGATAAATCTGGTCTCGTACATACCATCACGTACATCAAACTCCTAACCGCGCTCGCATATGGAGTCTTCGACATCAACTCTCGATTTTCAACTGTCTTTGGTGAAAGATCAGCTGAAAATCTTCAAATGGGCTCTCAATGGTACACTAACTAGCTTCGTATCCATGCTAACATAAAATCGCTATAGAACCTTCTTCAAATAAGTCATATGTGTTAAACAAATTCTGCCTTTCTTCTTATCCCTGCCGATCTTCATCCTTAAAATACACTTCGCCTCACCTAAATCCTTCATCTCAAACTCCTTTGAAAATCGTGCCTTCAACTCATCTATAGCATATCTGGAAATAGAGGCAACCAATATGTCATCGATATAAAATAATAAATAAATGTACGAATCTCCTTTCAACTTGTGAAAATATACGTAAGGATCAAACTGGCTCCGAGTGTACGAACGACCAATCATAAAATTATTGAATCGCATATACCACTGTCGAGGAGACTGCTTCAAACCGTATAGTGATTTCTTCAATCTACAAACCAATTTTTTTTTCCTACAGCTCGTCTTTATATATAACTGATCTAACTCTAAACCATACTGTATAACCAAAGCTAGCAAAATTCGAATCGAAGAGTGCTTCACCACCGGAGAGAAAACTTTATTATAGTCAATATCTTCCTCTTGTGCATAGCCCTTCGTAACTAACCTAGCTTTGAACCTCAATGGAGTGTCCTCAATGTCCTCCTTCTTTGTGTATACCCACTTGCAACCAATTACCTTCCCCCCTTTGAAAGCTCAACAAGCTCCCATGTATTATTCTTGTAAAGAGACTTCATCTCCTCCTTCATAGCTACCTTCCACGAATCAGCCTCCGAACTCTGCTCGGCCTCTCTGAATGTAGTAGGTACTATCTCATCGATACTCTCCATCGGAAGTGCATACGTAACTATCTCGGCATACCATGTTGGTATCTGCATGTCTCTTCTTTGTCTCCGAACCATAATAGAATCCTAAACCTGAGCCATCGGTCCCTAATCCTGCACATCAGTACACGTATCCTCCGTATCACCGTCGTGCTCACCTAGCGTCACCTCAGTCGGTACTCTAATGGATACTATACTATTTAGACACTATGGAGCTGTATCGATCTCTACCACATGTGATATCTTCTCTGTCGGGTCGCTCTCCACGTAATGAGAGCTAGGAAGCTTCAAGATAGAAGCATCATCGAACATGATGTCCCTACTCAGCACAATCTTTCTATCAACTTGATCTCATAGTTTGTATCTCTTGATACCATGCTTAAATCCTACAAATATGGTCTTCCTAACTCGAGGTTCCAATTTATTTGTTCTCACATGATAAAATATAGGGCACCCAAATACCTTGAGCTGGTCATAGTCATGTACTGGCTTTCTCGACCATAGTTCCATAGGGGTCTTCCCTAAATCGAAAATGAAGACAGCCTATTAATAATGTAGCTCACATATGTAAGTGCTTCAGCCCAAAAGATCTTCTCTAAACCATTCTGCAGTAATAAATATCGGACATTCTCCAGCAAAGACCAATTTAATCTCTCTGTCACCTCATTCTGCTATGATGTATGACTAACCGTGAAGTGTCTCTCTATGTCATTATCTCTACGTTGTTACTGAAAAGGATCTAAAGTATATTCAACACCGTTGTCGGATCACAACGTCTTGATCTTTCTCCTAGTCTGTAGTTCCAATCTCTTCTTCCACTCCACAAACAAATCTAGGACTTTACTATTCTTCATTATGATGTACATCTAACATCGCCTAGAATAGTCATCAACAAACGTGACGAACCAATGTCGACCACCAAGTGATACAGTCTTGGTGGGACCCCAAACATTTATGTGTACGTAGTCCAGGATACCCCTCGTCCTATGAATAGCAGTCCCGAACTTCATCTTCATCTTTTTGTCAAGTGCACAATGCTCACAGAACTCCACTTTACCACTCTTAGCTTCCTTTAATAGCCCATGCTTGCACAGCGCCTGTAGTGACTTCTCGTCTATGTGCCCTAGTCTGTAATGCCAAAGCCTGCTTATGTCCACCTTTGAAATAGCCAAAGCAATTTGGCCAATCTCGGTGCTTCCCTTCAGATAGTATAAATTTTGACTATGGACTTCCTTCATCACCACCAAAGATCCCTTAGTAACCTTTGCTCAGGGTCTTCAAAGGTCACCTTGAATTCTTTTACCTCCAAAGCTCCAACTGAGATAAGATTCTTCTTCAGCTAAGAAACAAATCTCACCTCTTTTAATTCATAGACTACTCCATCGTGCATCCGAATCCTCATGGTACTTATTTCAAAAATATCATAGGATTGATCATTTCCCATGACTATAATTCCCCCCATCGAGCTTCTTAAAAGATGCAAACCAATCTTACCTAGGGGTCACATGATAGGTAGCACCGGAATCAAGCATCCAATCTGATGCATCCAAGTGATTCACTTTCGGAGTAATCAGTAGAGAAAAGCTCGAATCATCGGAATCATCGCCTTTCACAATATTCACCTCATTGGCCTTCGGGCCCTTTTTCTTGCCATTTCGAATCATCGGAATCATCGCCTTTCACAATATTCACCTCATTGGCCTTCGGGCCCTTTTTCTTGCCATTCTCCTTCTCCTTGAGCTTCGGTTGGCCTTCGGGCCCTTTTTCTTGCCATTCTCCTTCTCCTTGAGCTTCGGACAGTCTCTCTTCTAATGTCTTTGCTCCTTGCAGAATACACATTAGCGGCTTCTTGACTTTGACCTTCCTCTATTACCACCTTTTGGATATGGGCTTCTACCTCTCGTCGATAAAACCTCGCCTGAAGTACTAGCACGAGAAGTCTCCTTGTCCTTCCTCCTCAAATCATAATTCGTCAATGTATTAGTAACTTCACTATAGCTAATAGAAGATCTTTCGTTCAACAAAGTAAGCACAAAGGTGTCATACTCCCCATCCGGTAAGGAGCCTAATAAGATAATAGCCTTGTACTCATCCGTGATCTTCTCATCCACGTTCGCCAAGTCCGATAATAACTTAGTGTAGTTATTCACATGAGCCACTAGCGAGGTACCTCTGGACATCTAGAATCTGAATAACCTACGCATCAAATGCAACATGTTCTCAACACTCTTGGTAAGGTACTTATTATTGAGAATTTCCCACATCTTCATCACAGACGTTACCCCAATCACATCATATTTAGCTCCTGGTCCAAACAGGATCTGATCATCCCACAAGCGTTCCTATTCATCTTTTCTCATATCGCCTCTTTATATTTTGGTGGTCTCTCGTGGACCATGATGGTCTCCTCCAATTTCTGAGCATTGAGCGCATCCTGTACGTCGCTCATCCATAAACCAAAGTTGATTTTATCGTCATACTTCACCACACTAATTTTGATGTTTTGTAAACCAACTTGAACTGTACTTGTCATCGACTTGCTGCTTTCACCTTCTTCTCTCATTATAAACTAACTCCAAGTTGTAGAGAAAGAATAAAACTTTAATAGAAATTTAGAATTACCCAACTGAACCCTAGATCAGATTCCAAATAGATCTCATGTCCACACGAGGAAAGCGAAATCTCCAACGGTAACTCCTAATGCTATCTCCACTGAAGCCTAGAACTCCAAGAACCAAGCTTCACACAAGAATCTTCCTCCACCTAATTTCAAAACCCTAGATCTAAAATCTGAGCTCTGATACCACTTGTTACGCGCAGCCAAAATTTCGGCAGCACCTCCGCAGCTCAACAAGAGAGTTAGATCACAACAATATGAATTCCCGTTTCACCAAGGAAATAAGAACCAAAAGTAAAATATCTCAACAAAGTGGGATATCATCTCTTCCTCTCATCAATTCTAGGACTGACTTGTCGAGGGAACCTAAATACCTAAATAAGCTATTACAAATCACACAAACAGCAAGACAATTAATTTTACATGGTTTGGTAAATTGCCTACGCCCACGGAGCAAGGAGGGGGAGATCTACTATTAGAGAGAGAATACAAATAGGATTTACAATCATATAAATTAAATACTCACACAAACTCTCAAATCTCTCACAAATATCTCCACCAATGGATGCTCAAAACCCTAACAAAAGCCGCTGCAATTTATCACCTTCTGCTCTTGCACCTGCATGATGCCAAATAAAAAAAACCAGCCGATTTTTTTCTCCTGCACAAACCCTCTTTGCACCATGAAACCCTAAAAAATAAATCCTATTTATAGGCTTCGGCTCCGAATCCTTGGTGAAGATACAATGTGGCCCCCATGCGAGTAAAACATGTGAGCAGATTTGTGTTCAAAGCAAGTGGGTGCTGATGGGTGTGGCCCCCACGCTTCCACGAACGCGTTCACACGAGAAAATGCGCCGTGGGGTAGGTGTGGCCCCTACGAGCACGAGACCGCGTTCACAAAAAGTTTACAATTTTATACTCTAATAAAAAGAATTATTTTCCTAATATATAGAAACATTCTAATCAGTCTAAGAAAAGTAGTGGAGTCCATGTTCTTACAATGAAAGATCCGTGAACAAACGATATTTTCACAATACTATTTGGTCATGTGGAAATAGAGCTGCATATGTGAACTCTATAACTAGATTTAGTTTTTTAAAATTAATTCTCAAGACTTTAATTGAAAGCATTTTTATCAAAAAGATAAGTGGACTTATATGTTGGATTTAATCTAATAAATCTATTTGTGGGCACATATGATTAATCAATGTGTATTGTTATCCTTCAGGATAACCCACTAACGTGATCAATTAATTTGGGTTAATGGGTATTTAAATAAGTCATGAGGTTATATGTGCAGATACCAGGTTGTAATTGTGATTTGATGAGGGGCCAAATTGTAAATGTACAACATCTATAAATAAGGGATTATGGTCCCTAATCTAGGGTTACATTCTCTAATTCTCTTCACCCCCATCTAGAGAGAAATTTGGCTAGAGAAACCCTAAGGTTAGAAGATCCAAAACTCATCTCAAGTTTAATCTATGGATTCAGGTATAAGCTTCCGCTCTTTTCTTTTGATTCTTGTAAATCTCTTTGAATTAATCATGGCTTTATGGTTTAGATCTTAAGTTTTTATTATAAGATCTAACATTATAATCTAACAAAATACGATCACAAATATTAGACAGCTCAAAAAATAGGATAAATATTTTAATTTTTAATGGAGGCTTTGTTTGTGGGACCTATTTTCTACAGAATGAGTACACTTCCTATCAGAACCCCACATGGTGTGGGGAGTGTCAACTAGGAAGGAGGGAATTTATGGAAGCGCCTCTGTACTTCCATAAGTATGCGGCTCCCGCACTGTGCAAAGCGTTTTGAAAGGATTTGTACTCCTCCAGGCCAGTTGGTAGCCTCCAATCAAGTGGTTTCCAGATCTTTTCCCCATCATTTGTCGTGTTATCATCAGCAACTATGAAGAGTACACATTTCATAAAAGCAGTTCGTTTGTTTGTGAAGGCAGCTACAGGAGACACCCGTGACTATGAACATATCAAAATCAACCCCGAATTCACTATATAATGATGTTCAAACTGCATGTATTTGTGATAGATTTTATGTATAGACACTCGATTATATATCTAGATATTTTCCTCGTATATATATTTGTATTAATACATTCTAGATATAGATATAGATATTCATTGTGTGTATTTCAGTATTTGTATCCTAGAGATATTTTACATTACATTTGATGTCATCTATATCATTCCAGAGTATGGCGAATCTAACTACGAGAAGAAGGAATGATATGAAAATCTAACCAATATGCTAATTTTATAGAGTAATGCTAGATTATACAACCTTTTCTGTATACATATACATATATATATATGAGAATATTTATGAATAAATGCCACTACTTGTAAAATAAATAAAGAGAGAATTTCTGAGGTGTGAAACATTTTTATTAAAGAAATGTTTGCCCCATTTTGATTGCCAAGTTTGCTTCAGGTTAATGCAAATTATCTTCCCATGATACAATAGAAATCGAAAAATTTTAAAAGCAAATCTAGAATTTTTCACCATTTTTAGATGAGAAAGTTCGGAGAGAAGCTAGAAGTTAGTTTGATGTCTTCCAACAGTCAATTTCTAATAGTCATTTGTCTATTTTTTTTTTATAATTATGAAATTTTTTATAATAATAATAATAATAAGTAAAATAATATATTCAAAAACAAGTAGTAAAAAGTAAATTAACTGAATGGAAGCAGCAAGCATGCTACATGTGTATAATAATCGTGCTATCCATATGTGCATTAGAAATCTATACTTTGACTCATTAATTTATCAAAGTCCAATACACATAGAATGCTTTTAAACCACTTAAAATATGCTCAAATATATCTAATGTGGTTCTATCTTATTTTTATAAATAAACACCAACAGCTACCCCCATCATTTACAACATGAACAACTAAGAGATAGAACGAGCGGTAAAGTCCACGTGCTTCAATGTTACAGATAGAGTTTCGCCCTAAGTCTATTAATGTCTTAGTAGCGCATTTAGCAAAATTAATTTTCAACCCATGACAACCATATTTTGAAAAAGAAAGACCTCCATAATGTCCATTAGATGAAGATTCACTCTACATGAAATCAAGATTTCAGGGCGAAATACTAACAGTCCGAATTCTCATTTGAAAAACAAACTCCTGCGGTCAGTCAAACATAAACCCCATGACAAAACCCAAAGACCCTAGCAAACAGTTAACAAGCAGTTACCAACGGATCAACCTAACACCAAAACGCTGATCAGTTAAGAGGGCAAAACCAGCCAGGTGGAGGGTCCTTCCCGCACGTGACAAGCACGCGCAGACTCAGCGGAATATAAATATTCAGATTAAGCACTCTAAGCTTAATAGCAGTACACAAGCACACAGCAGCCTCAAGCTCCAAAAGCCCATCAAGAACAGGGCAGCAGTAGTTCTGCACCGCATCCCCAAGGCCCACGTGGACAAGCCCCCCAAGAACGTCCAAGCAAAGCCCAAGGTCCAATAGCTTTAATGAACATGTTGATGGCGGAGTCGGGTCGATCCACGGCCGCCGCCGGTGGTGGGAGGTGGGTTGTGAGAGTTGTGGCCATGGTGGGTTGATGATGCATGAGGGAGAGAGGTGGAGGTTAAGAGGAGGAGGATGAGTAGGGTTGAGGTTGCCATTGTGTTTGAAGAAGGAATAATAAGGGTGGGTTTTGTGTGTGTTAGGGTTTTGGGGTTAATTTATAGGTAAAGTTTAGGCAGGCATATGAACCATTGTTGCTATTTCTTTAGAAACCCTAGCTCCCCCCCCCTCAGAATATTCTTCTCAAAGACATAAGAGTGCATGTGAGTGAGAGCAATCATGGAGTAGCACTTCGCTTTGATTTTGATACTATATAGTAGGGGCTTTTGCTTACAGACCGAAAGTGTTACCCTGATTTCTTTTTAAGCACACTTGCTTTCATCTATAAGCATAAACGATCGTAATATCATTTGTATTTATCTTTAAATCTAAAAATATAAAATACAACCAAACATGTATATTGTATTTCATAATAAAAATAACCAAAATGCCCTTCTTCCTCTCCTTAAATCTAATTTCTTCATTTCAATGACTTTAAATCTAAATTTCTTCATTTCAATGACTTCTCCTCCTTCCTATATATGTCCCTACTTCTCCAAGTTTCAACTCTGCCAACTCTCCATCACTACTATCACTTTCCTCTCCCTATCCTCTTACCCACATCTTCTCTTCTCCTCCTCTTCTCTCCTCCGGTCCTTTCCTCTGTCACCTCTGTTAGGGATTTTATGGAGATTAATCTGCGAAATTAAACACTAAACGAATAACAGCACCAATGAAAATACCAAGCAAGCAAACATCAAGATTTAACGTGGTTCAGTAAATCTTATCTACATCCACGGGGCAATCCAGAGAGCAATATTCCACTATCAATTGAGAGTATAATTCCTCAAAGTTGCACCCGAACTTGAGAATCAAATCACAAAGAGAAAAATACAGCATTACATTTAGGGCACCAAAATCCTAAAATCCGTCTCACCATAAATCTCCAACTCCCGCAGAGAAATCAACACCGTACTCTTGACGACGTCATCGTTCTGAAGACAACGACTTTTGAATCGCTGCAATCGGACAACTGAGCTATCCAGAATCTAATTGAAATCTGCTACATTAACTCTCGGGTTACTCTTCATACGAAAATAAAAATTGATCTCATGGTTTTTTTCTTCACGTGCCCACTTCCTTTTATAAAGAAATTTTATCCCTAGGTCCTCTTTTCCTATTCGAATTAGGAATAGGTCCCTCAAATCCTTTTCTTAGTAGGATACAATAAACTTGACCTAGTTCTTGGGGGACTCAATTGGGCTGGACTCACAACAATCTTCACCTCCAGCCCAACAAGGGGGTATGCCAATCTGTAACTCCTCATCGGGAGTTCATGCTAGCCAATCACCGACACAACTCGGTCTTCTCTCTGGAAACGATCTTTGTTAAAAAATCTGCTGGATTTTTATCTGTGTGAATCTTCTATAGCTTCAGGTCTTCTTTCTTAATAGCTTCTCTGAGCCAATGATATCTCACATCAATATGTTTTGTTTTGGAGTGGAATGTAGAATTCTTTCTCAAATCAAGAGCACTCTGAGTATCAATGAAAACTTGATAATTGTCCTGCTACAAACCAAACTCTTATAGAAATCTTATCAACCAAACCATCTCCGGCTTTTACAGCTATAATATATTTTGTCTCTATTGTAGATAAAACAACACACTTCTGCAACCTGTACTGCCAAGATACAGCTCCCTCTGAAAAAGTGAATGTAAAACCTCAAAATTTTGAAAAATAATTTTAAATGATAATAAATAAGTTTTATTATGATTGTTGCTTATTTTGGGATGAATGGATTAGATTAGAATCGATTTGAGATCTATTCGTAGTTTTAGCCTCGGTATCGCGAGTCTGCTAAAATCTGCCGCATTTTTATTTTTTAGTAATTCTTTTGTTGATCAGATGGGTACGAGATTTGTGTCATTGATCTTAGAATGTCAAGAAGAGCTATGGGTCAAGTTTCGTCGCATTCTGACGACGGAGACTGAAACCCAATTTTTGAGGATAATATATATATATATATAAACACCAAACACTAACTTTCTCTCTCTCCCCTTCTCTCTCGCGTTGAGCAGACGCACCCCCACCTCTCCAAACTCTAAAAGTTTTTTGTTCGAATTTGGAAATGAAAGTACCCTAGAGGGGGATGAATAAGGTATTTGCTAATCTAATCTAATATTGATGCCAAATTAAAACTTATTAACTAATATCCTAGCAAGTATGATATACAAAGATGTGCAAGGATGCACAAAAGATAATATGCAATGAATTATAAGACAATAGGCGATATAAGATACGCACAAGTGAAAATTACGTCAATGCCAAACATAAACACAATGATATATTCACGGAGTTCGGTCAACCCTCGACCTACGTCTCCGCTCCTCACCTCGAGGAGATTCTCCACTATCTCTTAAAGATACTACACAATTCGGTTTCCAAAAGTTCACTGAAAACTTTTACAATCACACATTGTCAATCCCACAAGACACTTCTCCAAGTGTTGGAATCGCCCGTATTACCTTCCTCAAGTGTTTGGATTTACCACCTCTTCCTAGGCTTTACTACCAACCCACTCCTCTTGGAATTAACTCTGTCTCTCTCCAACCACTCCTCTAAGTATTCTTGTGTATTATAACGTGTATCTCACAATGTAAGTGCAAATACAAGATTTGTTCTCTAACAAATATGAGAACGAAATTTAAGCTCACTCAAAGATACAACTCCACAACCTAAAATATACAATATGTGGAATACTAAAGCTCAATTGGTTGTGTGTGTAGACAATGAGTAAAATAAAATTAAACTCAATCTAATCTAGCTTATATATGATAATCAAAAATATAAAATAGCTAGAAAATAAGTTTAGAAAAACTTCTCTAAGCAAAGAGATGTAGAAGAATAGATTTGAGATTGAACTCCTCAAAACCGAAATTGAAAGCCTTCTCTTTGTGAAACTTTCTTCACATAAACAAACACACCAAAACTTAAAAATAAACTGGTGTAAACAATCTTGAAAACCTTGTAAAAACTTGTTAAAAATAAAAATAAGTTGAGGGATATTTATAACCTCTCAAATAAAGCAAACAGAAAACTGGCCGTTACAGACAAATCGGTCGACTGATGAGTGAATCAATCGACTGATAAGATGACTGTTGGCTACAGTTATGAAACAATCGGTCGATTGATTCAAATAATCGATCAACTGATAACATTATTTGGTTGACTGATAAAGATCGGTCAACTAAGCAGAAATAAGATTTGAAAAATGTAGAGCAATTTATCGGTCGACTGGTTTGAACAGTCGGTCGACCGAAAAACGTGCACAACACATATTTAAATAGTAAACTTAATTTTCAAAGTATGTTAAAAATAGTAAATAAATTCTAAAAAGTTTAAAACTTGGGGAAATGTTTATTCTAATGAAAGCACACATGTTAGGAAAGAAATTTTTTAAATATCATTTCCCATTTGTGAAAACTCATCATTTTGTAAAATCTCAAGAATACGAGTTCGTTTAAACACTTGATATTGACAAAACGATTTCAAACCAGTTTTAGAATCCTTTTGAATGGATTAATAGATTTAGAAAATATGTAAAACTAACTTAGTAAGTCAATAATCCAAATACATTATTTTCTCAAAAACGACTCATAATACGATAAAACGAGAAATAACGTGTGTGCATAAGAATTGAGCTTTTAATCATAACACATAAAGTAAAACCTAGACTAATGTACCAAGCTAAAAGATCTTCTTTGACACTTGATCTCGGTGTGGGACTTAGATGATGGATGATCTTTGACTTGAATGTGTGATGACTTCATTCTTATGTCTTCTAACCTTCATGATATCATTGTTAAGGCTCATTGTATATCCAGTAAACACAAATACTAGATAACAATATTAAGAATTATTTGCTAATCATTAAAACTAGATTAGATAGTGGGTTCACAAATTTGAGACCCAACAGGAAAATCTTTATGAAGCAAAGATCTAAAGGAGGGCGAGATCTACAACTTTTGTGAAGCAATTTTGTACAAATCGTCCGTTTGAGAGATCAAAAACTCTTCTAAAGGTAAGTTCATCTTCTCCAAACCCATCCCCATTATTTTTTATTTTTATGGATTAACCCCTAAGTTTGATGAATAGAACTTTAGATCTAATCACTAAATAAAGAAAAGATATGATCTTGATGACTAGAACTCAAATTATTAGCTAATTAACTAATTGATTAGGATTAGAACCCTAATTAATCAAGTTAAATATGATTAGTGATATTTTGGGAAATTGGATCCTAAAATCATGATTTTTGTTTAAAGTATACTTGTTTGGCCAAGTCCCCACTTCGGTAAATGCAAGATTTAGAACATGATTCATACCCCCATGTTGATTTTTATGAATTTTTGAGAAATTGATTAACTTTAGAAAACTACAGTTTTTGTTTTAGCGTTCAGGTCGGTTGACTGACCTTATTGATCAGTCGACCGATAGACTCTCACGATTTTGTTTCGATCCTCTCGGGTCGGTCGACTGAATGATTATCAGTTGACCGGTCGAGAATTGTGAATTTTAAATACTCGTTGTTCAGTCGACTGGTTTCCAAGGGCCAGTTAACTGATTTGATGTTGTTTCTTTCTTTTGTGCGTGTGGATCTTCCATGCACATTTGATCACGAGCACGACCATGAGGTGCACGTGGAGGGTTTGAGCACACACGGACCGTTGGGGTGTGTAGCCTCATGTTTTGTGTTTGTCACGATAAGGAGTGACAATTGTTTCGAATTACGAAGGTTTTGGATGCTTGAGTGCGTTAGTCCGTGCACCGCATGAGATTACGGGCGACTACACTCTAAGTGCGTTCGTCTGTGCACCGCATGAGACTACGGGTGACTACACTCAACGGTGCATCTTTGTTTAAGTGTTTGAGTGCGCTAGTCCATGTACCACATGATATTGTGGGCGACTACACTCCTAATGCGTTAGTCCATGTATCGCATGATATTGCGGGCGAATACATTTAGTGTTGTGTTTTTGCTGAGGTTGTTGAATGTGTTGGTCCGTGCACCCCATAATATTGCGGGTGCCTATCCTCTACAACATACATTGGTTTCAATTACTAAGAGAGTTAGTCCGAGAGTCGCATGATACTGTGGACGACTACACTCTACATCTTTGGGTCGCCTGAGTCATCACCTAGGACCCAAGCGAGTACAGTTGATGGACGTAGTCCAACATTGTGGCATTTATGTGTGACGGTATATACTTTTTGATGAGGATTACACAAGATTGTATATTTTCCCTGTACCACCCACCTGAGGGTAAGGTGAGATACTATGATTTGACATGCATGACATGTCCTGAATAAGGTGTTTGTGATGCACTTCTTTATTGTTTGTTCATAGGATTTAGAGTTGATGTTTAGCGATTCACAATTCGAGATACATGGTATATATATGAGTGTTTCCTTGTTTGTATTATTCACTCGACGTACTCATCTCGTGTTGTGGATTTCTAAATCTTAACTCCTCTTAGTACAAGGTATATGATATATATATGCATGCTATGTGTAGTTTTTATATATGTTACCTCTTCCCCTGAGGGCGGTGGAGATGTTCTTGCTAGCGTTCTGACGCTCGTTGTTTTCCACCTTTTTTAGGTAGCGGGTCGGGGATTCAGAGAGCCGCAGGTTAACGGAGATTTAGCATAATTTACCATTATTCATAGGTATTTAGTTGGTGCTTCATAGTGGACTATTCATGTACTTAGTCTTTTAGAGATGTGTTTCATTTTTGGAGGCTAAGCCTTAGTACTGTTCTGTTGACTCTTATGTTTTAGAGACTCATTGTTCTTATTTCAGTTTATCAGATATTTTTTTTCTTCTGTTGGGACATAATTATAGATATTGTTGGATATATCTCCTCTACATTGTTCCTTGTATTCTCATCTTTGTTATATATGCTTGTACCCGCACTACTTTATATTGCACATCTGCTAGAGTGATATTAATGGTGACAGTAAAACATGTTTATATACAGTATTGGGTACATGACAGGTTTGACATCTTTGAATTCACCTTGGAATACAGCCATATGTGAAACCACGGGCGTCACAGTGAACAACCAACTTGAGGTTGACTTCATATGATTGAGATCACTTGCCATATCCGCATCTGCAAAATCATATAATATTGCCTTCAAACCTTCAAAACTCAAACACAATCTAGAACTGCCTTTCAAATATTTTAAGATCTACTTAACACCTTCCCAATGAACTTTCTCTGGACTAGAAAGAAACATGCTCACAATGCCAACTACATGAGTTATATCTGGTCGAGTGTAAACCATGACATACATCAAACCCCCTATAGTTGAAGAGTAAGGAATATTCTTCATCCTACTCTTTTCCTCATCTGTAGTCAGGAAAAACTTCTTGCTAAGCTTTAAATGACCTGCAAGAGGAGTACTGACTGACTTGGCATCTTTTATGTTGAATCTATCAAGTAACCATTCAATATTTTTCTCCTATGATAACCACAACTTTCTAGCTTTCCTATCACGAGCAATATACATACCAAGACTCCACTGTGTTGAACCCAAATCATTCATGTCAAAGGATTTAAATAACTCCTTCTTCAGGCCATCGATTATCTGACTGTCCTGACCAACAATCAACATATTGTCCACATAAAGCAAAAGGATAATGAAGCTAGAATCTAAAAATCTCCTGAAATATACACATGAATTTGCAATTGTCCTCTGGTAGCCATGACTCAACATGAAAGAATTAAATTTCTTATACCACTGCCTGGGTGCCTGGTTCAAACCACAGAGGCTCTTCTTCAACCTACAAATCATGTATTCTTTTCCCTTCACTTCAAAACCCTCTAGCTGCTCCATGTAGATGTCCTCCTCCAAATCACCACGAAGGAATACAGTCTTCACATCAAGTTCCTCAATCTCGAGGTCTAAACTAATTGCTAACCCCAAGATAACTCTAATGGATGTCATCTTCACCACTGCTGAAAAAATCTCATCAAAATTAATGTCTTTTTTCTAACCAAAGTCTTTCACCACTAATCTGACTTTGTATTTCTGAAACTCTTTGTAGTCATCCTTCTTTAACTTGAACACCCACTTGTTCTTTAAAGCTTTTCTATCCTTCGGCAAATCTACCAACTCATAAATATTGTTCTTCTCAAGAGACTTCATCTCTTTCCTCATAGCCTAGAACCATCTGTCCTTGTCTATATAAGTATGTGCCTCCTAAAATCTCTCTGTCTCCACCACTTCTATCAGCAAAGAATACTCCAAAAGTGGATATCTCATGGATGGTCAATGCTCTCTAGCTGATCTCCTAAGTTGTGGCACTGCAAACTCCTGCTGTTAGTGATGCTCCCTCTGCTGAGCAGCCTCCTGCTCGTGATCCTGATCACCGTCTCCCTACTCTGGTATATGATCATCATCATCAATATTATTATTATGCACCTGCTCTGTATCTGTAGGATGTAACTATACTGGAGACATAACAGATGTCATATCTAGAATCTCACTAGCAACACTCTCTGACTGCTCTGCTCTCCTGAGATCTCCAATGGTCTGATCCTCCTAAAAAGTCACATCTGCTCGTCTGATAATTTGTCTCTTTTCTGGATCCCATAGTTTGTAACTGAACTCATCTTCTCCATAACTAATAAAGATGTAAGGAACCGCCCTATCATTAAGCTTCTACCTCTTCTCTTTTGGAATGTGTGCAAATGTCTTGTAACCAAATACCTTCAGATGAGAATAGGAAATATCTTTTTTGGATCAAACTCTCTCTGGAATATCAAAACACAAAGGAACTAAAGGAGACCTGTTGATTATATAGCACGTAGTGTGAACAGCTTCAGCCCAGAAGCTCTTAGGTAACTTTGCTATTTTTAACATGCATCTGACTTTCTCCACAATGGTCCTGTTGTACCTCTCTGCAACTCCATTATGTTGCAGTATGTCGGGCTTTGTCCTCTGATACCGAATACCATGCTTGAAGCAATAATCTCTAAATTCAATAGAATTGTACTCTCCTCCATTATCGGTGTGCAAACATTTTAACTTCTTTCATGTCTGCCTCTCCACAAATGCCATGAAACTGCTGGAAGACCGAAAAAACCTAATCCTTTGTCCTCAACAAGAAGACCCATATCTTTCGTGATACATCATTAATAAATGTGACAAAATACTTATTGTCACCCAAGGACTCCACCTCGATAGGACCACAAACATTAGAATAAATCAAATCCAAGATATTATCTTTTTTTTAGAAGGTTTACTAAAAAAACTCTATGTTGTTTGCCAAACAAACAATAATCACATGGCGTGAGTGACGAACCTTTGACAAAGGGAATGATAGTTTTCTTTGCTAATATCTGCAACCCCTTCTTGCGCATGTGCTCGAGCCTTCTTTGCCAAAAACCGAAAGTGTCATCGTCTTGAGCCACGCTCAAAGAATCATATGAAGCCTTTGCTTGAGTCTTATATAAATTACAACATATACTTCCTCTAGCCACCACAAGTGACCCTTTGGTGATTTTACATTTTCCTCCACCAAATTAAATTTTATATCCCATTCGGCCCAAAGTAAGACCTGAAATCAAGTTAAGCCGCAAATTAAGAACGTGTCACACATTCTTTAAGATTAATGTGTATCCGGTATCTGTCTGCAAATGTATATCACCAAGTCCCACAATCTTCGAGTAGCTGGTATTACTTATCTTCATATTGCCAAAGTCACATGCTTTATACGATGTGAAAATGTCTCGATTGGAGGAAGCATGACATGTAGCTCCTGTATCCACTATCCACTCAAAATTCTGACTTGTAACATGCATAGAGTCTTCTTCCTTACAAATAAGAATAGCATCGGTCTAAGACAAAGTAGTTGTAGTGTCACAATCAGCTTTCTTCTTCTCATCTTTCTTTTTATCTTTGTTCCCAGCTTGCTCTTTCTTCTATGCCCATCAATTTTTCTTGATATAATCTGGCTTCCCGCAATGAAAGCAACCTCTCCCTTTAGACTTTGATCTGCCCTTGAATGCGCCACGACCTCTGAACTGGTCTCTGTACTGGCTCCTTAAGTTATTTGTGCTGGTAGACTTCCTCCGAGTCTCCCTGTTGAATAAACTGCTAGTAACCATACTCATCGGTAACACACCATCTGGAGTTGCGTTGCTGACTGTCACAACCAGTGTCTCTCAATTGTCTGGTAAAGAACCCAACAGCAATAAAGCTTGTAACTCATCATTGATAGTTATTTTCATGGTAGCTAACTGACTAATCAAGCTCTTGAACTCATTCAAGTGTCCTTCTATGTTGCTTCCTTCTTTAAATTTCAAGTTTACCAACCACCTCATAATAAACGCCTTATTTCCCTTGGTCTTCTGCTAGTAGAGATTCTCAAGCTTCTTCCAAAGAGACTTCACATTAGTCTCACACGATACATGATGAAACATACTAACATCGATCCACATCCGAATATAACTGATTGCCTTCCTTTGTTGTTTCTCTCATTCTTTATCGGGCATTTTTTCTGGCTTAGCTTCATCTCTCTCAATAGGGTCATGTAAATCTTTACAATACATAATATCTTTCATCTTGAACTTCCATACTTGCCAATTGGAACCATTTAATTTCATCATTGTGCTAAAACTCTCCATATTTTCCATTCTAAAGCATGCCTTAAACCAGGCTCTGATACCACTTGGTAGGGATTTTATGGAGATTAATCTACGAAATTAAACATTAAACTAATAACGGTACCAATAAAAATACCACAAGCAACCAAACACCAAGATTTAACGTGGTTCAGCAAATCGTGCCTACATCCATGGGGCAATCCAGAGAGCAATATTCTACTATCAATCGAGAGTACAATCCCTTAAAGTTACACCCGAACTTGAGGATCAAATCACAAAGAGAAAAATACAGCGTCACCTCTAGGACACCAAAACACTAAAACTCGTCTCACCATAAATGTTCAACTCCCGCGAAGAAATCGGACAACGTTGTATCGGTGTTGTCGTTCTAAAGATAATGGTTTTTGAATCAGTGCAATCAGACAACTGAGCTACCGTAATATGAACTTTTCTCTCCCCCCTGAAATCTGCTACAGTAACTTTCGGGTTACTGTTCGTTTGAAAAGAAAGAATGATCTTACGGGTTTTTTTCTTCGCGTGCCCAACTCCTTTTATAAAGGAATTTTATCCCTAGGTCCTCCTTTCCTATTCGAATTAGGAATAGGTCTCTCAAATTCTTTTCTTAGTAGAATACAACAAATTTGACCTAGTTCTTGTGGAACTCAATTGGGCTGGACCCACAACAACCTCCACACTTTCTCCCTCAAATACATGTAAGTATATATCAAGAGAAACTATAAATATAACAAACTGTCACCTCCTCTCTTTCTTCCTCCAATACAAGTAAGTATATCAAGACGAACTATAAGTATAATAATAACGCATACAAGTATAGCAATAAAACATATAAGTTTAGCAACAACACATGTAAATATATCAACAAAATCTGTAAGTACAGCCGCAACAAATATAACAACACAATCTGTAAGTTGATGATAATTAAAGAGATAAAAGAGATGTCTCACGCCTCAGGCCCGCAAGGCCATCGGAGCGATGTAAGTCATGAGACCCACCAAACGCAACTCGTATTCGGCTTGATCCCTAGCCAAAATATGCCAACATAATTGCTCGTGATTCCTTTTACTTCACTATGTAAACCATTATAATTTACACAGTGGTAGCATTTAAAAAGCACACAGATTATTGCGGAGTAGATTGGAGTTTTTTATTAATCAAGAAAAAGCTACAACTTAATGCTAGACTTCTGTTACAAGGCTCGCTCCCCAAATCTAATTTTTCTGATCCAATCTTAATTTTACTCATGAGGTTATAACAAATTAATTATTGAAGTATAAGTGGTTTAATATATATATATGCATATATACTAAACTTATCCATGCATGTCTAAATCCGTATATATAGGACATTTCCGAAAGTCTTAAGTAACACCTTTTATATATACAAAAATAGTATTTCTACTTTAAAAATAAACGTTAAGGAGGTACGTAAAGCAAACATTATTTTTACAAGCCTGATCGGAGCTGATCAAAGATGTCTCCTCTCATTGGCTCGTCACTGATTCCCGAAGAGATCTCGTGACCATTGATTGGCCCCAGATGCTGCTAAAAAACAACACAAACTTTTGGCGTGCTGCTTGGATTTTTCTCCTGTGTATACATAGGTCCACGTATAAGATGTCAGAAAACCACGAGAATCTGTGGGCACCTGGTCTCGGGTTTTGTTAGGTGGGATCAGGTACTATTATAATCATTTTTTCTTTCTTTTTTTTTTTTTTTTTTGTATGAAAACAGAACCTTGGCTAGCACATTGGAATGCCACCGCTAACGGCGCGTTTGGTTTTTGTATTTTGAGGGTGAACGTGGGTGAAAGCTTGTCACAGGGTCAAATCTGTGGCAGCTTTCACCCCAAATCGCCTCTAAAAGAGGTGATTTGGGGTGAAAGCTGCCACAGATTTGACCCTGTGGTAGGCTTTCACCGATAATACCGAAATCAAACGCGCCCTAAGCCGCAGGTTTGATCCTAGCATGCGGAAAGGGATTCGCCCTAATACCAGGGTCCCATCCCCACTCTTCCATGGGCGACCAGCGCTGAGGACCCACCAAGCCAAACAGTTTCGAGGCCGAGTTTACTAGCCAAGAAAAACCTTGGTCCACGCTCCCCACCATTTTTACCCCCAGCGTAGACGGGTGAATATGAGCAAAGGATTCGAACACAGGTCATCAGTGGTAGCCAAAGCACCTGATCACTTGCTATCTAGGGGTTCCTTTAAGGCCAGGAAAACTTCATAGAGAGGATTGGTTTCCGCTTGTTGAAAAGTCTGAACAAAGATTAGCTATTTAGAAAGGAAAACCTCTTCCAAAAGGGGTAGATTGGTGCCTGTTAATTTTGTCTTATCTTCTATGCCTATCTTTGGAAGAGATTTGTAAACCTAAATTCTGTGGTGGTCTTGGTATTGTTGATCTACATACCACAAATGAAGCTTTGTTGGGAAAACGGTATTGGAATTGGTTCAATAGACCTAATATGATTCGCAAGGATATAATATACTATAAATACTATGTCAGGAAAATCTTTTATCAACACGTACATTCAGGTATCAAAATCCAACTTATGATTAATATGGATAACTTTTTGTGCGATGCGAGAGATGAGATTGGTAATAGAAGATTGACTTCCTTTTGGCTTGATAAATGGGCAGGATCTAATAGTGTGGCATCTCTATTTCATGCTCTTTTTTCTTTAACTTTGAAGCCTTATGCTTCAATCATGATGCAGAACACACTGCGGATATATTTTTGGAGAAGCGGGGCCGACACAAGTCCAAACGCGGACCCAATCAAGGAAAATAACTTACACCGAAGAACGGGTCATATCTCTTAAACCGGGAGTCAGAATTAGACGAGTTATATATGTAAATCACATATTTTTTTAAGATGGAGTCAACCAAACCCACCGTTGTTCAGTTTGCTGCCATCCATTTTGTCAAATTCCCTCCGGATTGAGAGATATCGGTGTTTTGTGAGTTTTTACTATTTTAGGTAATATTTTAGGAGTCTGTTTTGATTAGGAAGCAAATCCGATTTGATTCTAAATTTGACCGATTTACTTTCCTAATCCTACAAGATCGGTTGGATTCGTAAGGGCAACGATGTGCAGGTTGACGAGTGATGCGGCATAAACATGTACCAAAAAGGTTGCAAGTGCACAACCGTGTCAAGTTATAGTATTTAAGATATCGATCCCACGAGGAAGGTGTTTTGTAGGAGAAAATATAAAATCGGTTCTTATGTTGTGTGCGTGACAAATAGGAGTGATGAGTGAATGTGATTGTGGAGAGATAGAGAGAGTGGAAGTGATAGTGTGTAAATCGGCACGAAATATAAGTGAGAGTGGATGTGACAAAGAATGAATATGATCAATAAGGCAAGAAGGAAAAAGAAAATAAAAATCAAGAATAAAGAAAATAAAATTCAAGAATAAAAGAAAATGCAAGAAATTAAAGATGGTGGATTCAATTATAGATATGGGTAATCTAAAATTAAACCCACTTCTTAGAAAAGGGTGATTCCCTAGAGGGTTCTAGCCTAAAGGCGAATCAACAAAATAAAAATAAAAAAATAAAAACTAAACCCAAGAGGGTTCTAGCCTCAAGGTGAATAGTGCAAGAAATTAAAATCTAACTATAAAATAAATTGCAAAATCTAATTACAAAATAAAATTGCAAGAATTAAATGCAAGAAAATAAATCTATTCTATAAGCATGAAATAAATCTAAGGCAAGAGGGTTCTAGCCTCTTGGCTATTTAACAAGAAAATAAAATCTAATTACAAGCATGAAAATAAATCTAACTAATAAGCAATAAAAGGGAAATAAAAGAGAAAAAGGAAAGAAATGCAAACCTTCAAATAATTCTCCATCTTCATCTTCATCTTCATCATCCAACAAAGAGAAGAAGAGAAAAATTTAAAGTGGTGAAAAAATTATTATTATTAATTGCAACTAAAGTTACAATTTTTGGAAGGCCTTCTCAATTAAGAGTAGCCCTCCTCTCCAAAAGGAGTTACAAAAATTTTCACACCTCTAACCCCTCACTCTCTACCCCTATTTATAGTAATCTTCAATGAATATGAGCCATTGGATTTGTCTTGAGCCCCAAGCAACAATCTCCACCTTTGATTTATTTGATTTTCAAAAGAAAATCAAAATCCAATACAATTTTCTGCAGCCCAATAAATTCCATTATTTGAGCATCATCCAAATCTTGAGCAGCCCATGTTCACTTGATTTCATTTGATTTTGAAATTCCATTCCAATCAGCCCATGTCCGGTCCCTAAAATAATGAAATTTCAATGCCAAGCCAAGTAGCAGCAAAGAAAACAATGATTGCTTCCAAGTCCGGTCTTCATCAAGTCCGGCCCTCTTTGAAAATCTGCAGCAAAGAAGCAAATTTGCAGCAAATATACAAATCCGGCCCAAATGCTTGCAGCAAACAAGTCTCTGGCCCATCCTTTCCATTTTAATTTTGAATCAAGTTTTTGATTTGTTTTGAATCCAAGTCCGGCCCATCTTTGATAATTCATTTGATTTTCAATTATTTTGGCCCATTCAAAGTCCAGCTATGCATGTCCGGTCCTTGAGTGTAACTTTAGCAAATAAGTCCAAAAATCAACTCTTCCCTTGATGTAATCTTTGTGCTTTAGGCCTTCAAAAAGTCGAAAATTGCACTTAGGCTTCTTGAATCATTTCTTCATTTAATCCATGGGTTTTTGTTGAGAGATGGGAAGTTAAGATTTATTCTTTATTAATCTGCAATTAAAAGATAAAAACAATTATTAGTGGTATATTTATTCATATAAAATAGATAATAATGGTATAAAATTGTAATAAAAATGTGATTATCAAATACCCCCACACCTAAACTTTTGCTAGTCCTCTAGCAAAGAAAATAAAAAGAAAATCCTAACTCACTTTCGCAGGAATCGCGGTTGTATTTAGCGCATACAACAAGCCTTTAAACCCCTAGGTTACCCTAGTGGACGAGTTGTAGTCTCGTGAGGGTTTGCAGTGAATATACCCACAAAATTCAGTCAACTTGCCAAATTAAAGAAGTCAGTAAATAACTAAATTCACTTGATAACTTTTAGATAATCTAATTGGAGCCAGTTATCACTCAAGAAAACATTTTTATATATAACTCTAAGGTATATTTTCAAGAAAATATTCTCATTGTAGCAATACAAAACCAAGCCAAACTTAGAAATTTAATTTAAAAGTTTTGAAAAGAACATGCTAACTCTTTGTTTTAAATAATTTTCAAGTTGCTTGATTTAAAATATTTTCCAAGACCATATATACAACTATAAAACATTTATTAGTTTTTTTTTTAACTCTTTCTTCCTTGGTGATTTTTTTCTACTTTAACGGGCTTTCTAAGTGACCTTTTAACGAGTTTTGGGCCAATGGATCCCAACCCAATTGGGCTTAGGTCATTAAGTATGAAAATACTCCTTGGGCTTAATTACTCGGTCAGCTTAGGCTTTATAAGATAGAATCACCTAGAATTCAAGAGTATTATTTTTTTTTTTTTTGGTGCCCATTTTTCGCACTCTTCTTTTGCATTTTTTTTTTGTATATGTATTTGAAAAATATGTAAATCAAGACATTTTGAAAAATTATTTTCAACTCTAAGTTAGGCATGCAAAAATTTCATTATTTTAAATAAAAGTCCAAGTTAAGGCTTAAGTAAAGTATACTACTTTGAAAATCATTTCTTAAGAAATTTATTTAGAGTTATCATAAAAGGTGAACTTAAGTAAATAACTAACTAGGGATTAGAAAATTTCAAATTTATCAAATAAATCAATTATTACATAACTCTATCAATTTGGCAAGTGACGATATTTTTATAATTTTTTTTAAAGAAAAGGGGAAAAAACAAAAATGTAACTAAAAATGTAAAATGAAGAGAAAAAATAACTAATTCCCACCCCCACACCTAAATTTTGCATTGTCCTCAATGCAAACTCTATGATGCATAAAGTAAAGCAGATAAGAAGTGAAGCACTTACATTTGGTCGGCTGATAAAAATCTGTAATTACCTTTGGTCTGAGGAGGATAGAAAAAAAAATTCTTTTTTTTCTTTTTTTAACTGAACAAGAAACTCTCAAATGAGAGAAGAATAAATTCTTTTTATTATTCTGAAATAAACAAAATAAACAATGTAGAATGAAATATTCAACATGAAGAGTTCATGTTCTACATTGAATCCTACCTTATTGCTGAAAATTCTCCCACGGATTTTAAATAAATTCAACATGATATAATCAACAATGTGCTGAAATTCTAAGCATTCCGGGGTGTTCAATGATTTTTGTGGCAATGGAAGGTAGGTATTATTGGTGTCATGCATATTGGACTTAGATTCTTGATTTGTGAATGTGTGTTCTCTAACAACCAATTTTTCTTTAACAATTTTCTCAACCCCAGGATTCATGGTTGATGTGTAAAAATTTGGTTGTTGTTTATTTTCCAAAAATCTTAGTTCATCAAGAAAGAGTTTTTCAAAATTCAGTTCAAAGCAGCAATTGTTCAACACAGTTTCTTTATTTTGACAAACCCGATCTGCTTCTCCTAATATTTTTAGCTCCTCACCGAAAATTTCCTCAAAACTTAGATCTGACTCTTCTTCTTCTTCCCTCGGTCTTTCCTGAATTGAATTATCAGGGGAAGAATGAATTGGAACAAGAATTTGGCTTAAAGGTGTTCTTTCCTGATTATCAACCTGTTTTCCTGACTGTAGTGCATTCATTTGAGTGTCCTTAGGATTGACCACGGGTTGACTCAAAATTTCTCCTTCCTCTTCTTCACTTATGGCACTAGCTAGTTGATCAATGTGGGTTTCTAATCTAGCTATAGCTTGAGTGTTAGAGTTAAGTATGAGTTTGGTTGATGTAGGATGTTTGAGTTAACATATCCGTGGCTAGTGTGGAGGCCTTAATAATGATTTCAAAACCTTTTTCCAAAAAATTAAGACGTTCATCATGATCTGTATCAAGAGGAGTGTGAGTTACAACTTGATGATGATGAGACTGATTTTGATGTGACAGATTGGGTTGTTGAAATTGTGGATGAGAATTGAAAGGAACTGTGTTTTCTCTAGGAAAATATTGGGTCAAAGAAGGAGTGAAGTTTTGAGTTTCAGAGTAGTTTCCCTGATTCCATGCAATGTTTGTGTAACTTGCCCAACCTCGGTTGTAGGTTGAAAAAAATGGATCATTTACCGAATACTGATATGGACTCTCTACAAACTCCCGGACTTCATTGGAAATTTCAATTTTATTGGGATAACATAAATTTTGAAAAACTTGTGGATTATCCATTTGTTCAAAATGAATTTGTTGATGTGTATTGTCCCTAATCCACATTTTGCATGCACCAAAAACAATTTCTTTTTTTTTTTTTTTTGAAGAAAAAGGAAAATCCTAACTAAAACAAATCAAAATCAATCACTTTTCAATCACTCTAACTCTAGGGTTAAGCCTAACTCAACTAGACTAGCCCCTAACCAAAAATTCCTTGAATGAAAAGATAAAAGTTTTACCCGGGTAGTTAGCTAGGTAAGGATAGTACTAGAGGGTGATCAGAGATCAATTAAGTACCTCGTTCCTTGCGGAGCGCTTTACGCAACCCCTAAACCTTGCCTTAGACACCAACTAATCTGAGAAAACTTAAACCGGTTCACTTAAGGATTTTTTGTTCCTTATTGAGCTCGAATCCTTAGGGGCCAACGTCTAATGAGTTTTATTAGGCTTGGGTTTGTGAAGTGAGGAATTAGTGATTTTTGGGCTAAGGAAAGGGTGATGAAATCCCTCACCTTATCTTGATTATGGGGTTTTGCCCTTAAAGATATTTTTAAGTGTGTGCCAAATCAAGATGCTCAAATCACTTGGTGAATTCCTACTATCAATATGAAATGCAACCCTATGAATTAAAAGCAACTAAAAAGGATGGAAAAGAAAAATCTTTTTTTTAATTAGGGTTAACAATCAAACAAATGAGAAGGGGGGATTTGTTTGAATTTATTATCTTGTTAGTAAATGTCAAAGTGAAGGGTGAATTTTATTATGGTCAACGGAAATAAAATCTTTTTTTTAAGATCCTATTTGTCACTAATTGTGAGAAACTAACTAAAGGTGTGGAATTGAAAATATAAGGAAGAAGACTTACCACAAGCGAATATCCAATTCCTCAATCTCCAATTCTTGATCTTTAATCTCCAAGTAGTTCTTTCACAATAAACACACAAGTTAAAGAACCAAAATAATTAAAACCTACTTAAGCACCTTCCCCGGCAACGGCGCCAAAAACTTGATGCGGCATAAACATGTACCAAAAAGGTTGCAAGTGCACAACCGTGTCAAGTTATAGTATTTAAGATATCGATCCCACGAGGAAGGTGTTTTGTAGGAGAAAATATAAAATCGGTTCTTATGTTGTGTGCGTGACAAGTAGGAGTGATAAGTGAATGTGATTGTGGAGAGATAGAGAGAGTGGAAGTGATAGTGTGTAAATCGGCACGAGATATAAGTGAGAGTGGATGTGACAAAGAATGAATATGATCAATAAGGCAAGAAGGAAAAGGAAAATAAAAATCAAGAATAAAGAAAATAAAATTCAAGAATAAAAGAAAATGCAAGAAATTAAAGATGGTGGATTCAATTATAGATATGGGTAATCTACAATTGAACCCACTTCTTAGAAAAGGGTGATTCCCTAGAGGGTTCTAGCCTAAAGGCGAATCAAACAAAATAAAAATAAACAAAAAGAAAAACTAAACCCAAGAGGGTTCTAGCCTCAAGGTGAATAGTATAAGAAATTAAAATCTAACTACAAAATAAAGTGCAAAATCTAAACTACAAAATAAAATTGCAAGAATTAAATGCAAGAAATTAAATCTATTCTATAAGCATGAAATAAATCTCGGGCATCGATGCCCCCATCGATGCTGGCATCGATGCCTGCCTGCTTCTAGCTGCTGTCCGCAGAACTCCTCTTTCATTGGTTCTTAGGCTTGGATCTTGGGCTTTTGGGCTTTGATATTTCTTTTAATCCTTCATCTTAGCTTGGGCTTTTGGATAAATTGGAAATTGATTTTCTAATTGGTTTCTTGATTCATTTCTTCATTTAATCAATGGGTTTTTGTTGAGAGATGGGAAGTTGAGATTTATTCTTCATTAACCTGCAATTAAAAGATAAAAACAATTATTAGTGGTATATTTATTCATATAAAATAGATAATGAGGGTATAAAATTGTAATAAAATGTGATTATCAACGAGGTGTGTCGGGTTTCTTTTTCTATTGGCTGAAATTATGTTGATGAGGCATTGTGTGATGTAGTTGAGATGGATGCTCATCATATGCTGTTAGGCAGGCCATGACAGTTTTATGCTGATGCCACGCACAGGGTGAAGGATAATATTTATATCTTTAATGAAGATGATCGTGGAGTTGTGCTCATGCCGGGTCAATCAAAACAGATGTTACTAAAAAGAAGACCTTTTTGGTCGTTGACAATGAAGATTTTATAAAAAATTTGAAACAGTCTGACAAGGTTTATGCTCTTGTTGTATTAGGAAACGAGGATTCTTCCTTCAACAAAATTCCACCTGAAATATAGACCCTCTTGCAACAATTTGACACAATTATGTCTGACGAACTCCCTTCTGAATTACCAATACTTCGAGACGTTCAACATCAGATTGATTTCGTAAATGGATCATGCTTACCAAACTTGCCGCACTCAGATGAGTCCAAAAGAAGGGAAGATCTTGTAAAAACAAGTGGACGAGCTCATCCAGAAAGACCTTATTCGATCTAGAATGAGTCCGTGTGGATAGTAGGGCTATCAATAAGATTGCCGTAAAGTATCAATTTTCTATCCCTAATATGGAAGACATACTAGATTTGTTATCTGTATCAAAAGTGTTCTTTAAAATTAATCTCGGAATTAGTTATCATCAGATTCGAATTAGAGAAGGAGATGAGTGGAAGACTACCTTTAAGACAAAAGAAGGCTTGTATGAATGGTTGGTCATGCATTTTGGCCTTTCCAATGCTCCTAGCACTTTCGTATAGTTGATATGAATCAGAAATTAAAACCCTTTATCAGCAAGTTTGTTGTAGTTTATTCTGATGATATCCTGATTTATAGCCAGAATGAACCGTGCATCTGGACTACTTGAGGGAGGTAGTAACGGCTTTACAGGAGAACAAGCTGTACATCAATCTGAAGAAGTGCAACTTCATTACCAGTAGCCTATTATTCTTCGACTTTATCATCAGTGTAGAAGGCATCTATGTTGATGAAGAAAAGGAGCATTCTATTCGAGATTGGCCTATGCCGAAGACTGTCAGCGAAGTTTGTACCTTTCATGATCTAGTGACTTTCTATAGGAGATTTGTCAGGAATTTTAGCAGCATTGTGGCACCTATCACTGAGCGCATGAAGAAAGGCAAGCTTAATTAGGGGGGAAGATGTGGACTGTAGCTTTGCACTAATCAAGGAGAAGTTATCCACAGCATCAGTGTTTACACTTTCAAATTTTTAAAAGGTGTTTGAAGTTGATTGTGATGCATCCATCATAGGAATTGGCGGGTGTTCTATCCCAAGAAAGGCGTCTGGTTGCTTTCTATAGTGAGAAACTCAGTAAAGCTCAACAGAAGTGGACTATATATGAGCTAGAGTTGTATGCCATAGTCCAGTCTTTAAAGCATTTGGAGTACTATTTGATCTTGCGAGAGTTTCTGCTTAATACTGACTATCAGGCTTTGAAGTCCATCAATAGTCAGACTACCATCAATCATATGCATGCTCGTTGGATGACATTTTTACAGTGTTTCACCTTTGTTTTGAAGCATAACTCTGGGTGGCAGAATAAGGCTGCAGATGCACTCAGTCGGAGAGCTAGTCTGTTAGTGACTTTACAGGCAGAAGTGACTAGATTTGAATACCTAAATGAGCTTTATGTAGAAGATGAAGACTTCAAGGAGATTGGAATAACTGCCAACAAAATCAATTAGTCAGAGGTTTTCATATCCAGGATGGTTATTTATTTCATAAAAATCAGTTGTGCATACTCTAGAGTTCATAAGAGGGCAGATAGTACGAGACCTTCATGCTGGCGAATTAGGAGGACATTTGGGGCGTGATAAAATAATTGCTTTCATTGAAGAGAGATATTATTAGACTCAACTAAAGAAGGGGATAGAAAAATGTGTGCGGTGTTGTCCAGTTTGTCAAGTTTCTAAGGGACAGTCCTAAAATACAGGATTGTATACACCCTTACATGTTCCTAATACGCCATAGCATTATATTTTGATGGATTTTGTGTTGGGACTCCCTAGAACCCAACGATGTATGGATTTTTTTTTTTGTTGTGGTTGACAGATTTTCAAAGATGTCATATTTTATTCCATGCAAGAAAATAGAAAATGCTAGCAACATTGCCAACCTTTTCTTCCGGGAGATAGTACGTCTTTATGGGGTGCCAAAGTCCATCACCTCTGATCATGATTCTAAGTTCTTATCCCACTTTTGGAGGACCTTGTGGCAGCGATTCAATATTTTACTCAAATTCAGTACAGCTTACGACCCTCAAGCGAATGGCCAAATATAAATCCAACGCGTGAGGTCACCAACGCGTGAAGAGATCACGTTCTCTTCACAAAAGTACAGAAGGGGCACACCCACGTGCGTGCAACCTTCTCGCAGGTGCTGAGTTCGGAAGGCCCACTCGAAAATAAGCTATAAATATAGCTTCTATTTCATGCCCTAGTTTTGGAGAAAAAGAACAGAGGCTTGAGCGGCGTGTAAAGAAAAAAATGCCAGAGTTCTTTTTTGGTATGCAAGGCAGGGCGCAGGCATAGAGCAAAAGAAAAAAGGTGGCTGAAAGTTTTGGCTGTTGTGCAAAGACAGAGGGTTTTTCTTGGGCTGTGTGCAACAAGAAAAACAGAGGCTCTTTTGGCTCTTTTGAGAGAGGGATTATGAGAGATTTGAGAGTTAGTTTGATGGTTTATTTGTGAGATCTTGTGTGATTGTAAACACATTTGTATTCTCTTTCTCTAATAGTAGATCTCCCCCCTCCTTGCCCCATGGACGTAGGCAACTTGCCGAACCATGTAAAATTCGTTATCTTGTGATTTGTAATAGCTTGTTTAGGTTCTCTCGACAAGTCAGTCCTAGAACTGATGAGAGGAAGAGTGTATATCTCACTTTGTTGAGATATTACACTTTCGACTCTTGTTTCCTTGGTGAAACGGGAATTTCGTTGTGATCTAATCTCTTGTTGTGCACCTTGCATACCGGAGGTGCTGCCAAAATTTTCGCTGCGCACAACATGACTCGGTAGATAGTGGACAGCAAAATAGGATATCCTCATGTATTCACCAAAGTCTCAGTTAATCCTGGTCATAGATAAATAATACAATAAAAGCTTATTTCATTTCTAATGTTTATGTTATGTAATTATGTTACTCTACTACAGTTTCTCTTGTTGCAATTTACTTATTAGAAGGTCTATAATCATGTAGAAAGCAAGCGAAAAGAATAAGGAAAGTCGAAACAGTCAAACGCTCTTGCACACAGCGGGTTCAAAAAGTTTGGCAAGAATTCACAGAGATATGGTAATCATGATGTTTATCTATGATTTAGACATGCAATGAATGGCTAAATGATTGATATATTGTTTCGTTGTAGGAAAGGAATTAAATCAGCCTCCAACAGATGCAGAAGTGTTTCTAGAGTCTCGTAAAAACAAGAAAAAAGCACAACTGGGAAAAACACTTGAAATGATTAATATATTGGAATAACTAACTCAGGAACAAACTGAAGGAGAAAGTGTAGATGCATGGCATCTAGTCGATAAAAAAGAACATCCTGGACGTGTGCATCTCCGGGGAAGGGTGATCACTCAAAGCATGCTAAAAAACAATAAGGAGAAGACCATTGATCCATGTGATCAAGTCCCCGAGTCAATTGTTCAAGCAATAACAAAGAAGGTGATGGCCACTCAACAAGAGGAGATGAAGAAACAACAAGAAGCTCAAGCTGCAAGTATGATTCAAACATTTGCAGAGATGTTGAGTGAAGTAATTGGACATCCGGTTAGTCCAAGCTTTGTTGAGAGGTTTAAAGCGCGTATTGGACTTCCTCAAGAGGCTGCCAGTGTTGTAGATCATGATAGTGCATGCTCTTTGGGAACACACAAGAGTTAAAGGCAAGTATCTTTTACACATAATGACACTTGTCTCTGCTCATAGCTTTTTAACCTCTAATTCTGAGTTTAGTCTTTATTATGTCGTGGGTCCAGTGACTTCAGATTCAAGCGTCTCAGCTGATAGTTTCTTTTTCTATTTTCCTTTTACTTTTTATCATAGTTATATGCAGAATGAAAGTCATGGCATGCCTTATCAGCATTATTTCCAAAGTGTTTGTACTTTTTATTGTTAGATATTCACGAGAGCTTCAATTCGTCTGATTGTAAGTACATCATATGATACAAGTAGCTGATGTAGCACAAGCGCTACAACAACCTGCAGGCAAAAAGGTGCAAATTTATTATGTTTATGATATAACCCATTTGTGAACTTCCACATATTTTGTTATACATATCTTTTCCCTTAGGGCCCTTTCCCCTATGCATTTTTTCTGTTTTCTTTGTTTTTCTTTTTTCTTTTTCTGGAGAGAAGGGGAAATTTGATGAGGATCTAATTCTCTTTTACCTAATCGAAGCACATACACTATATTGACACTAATACCCTAATGGAAACACAGTTCATTTAATTTTTGATTAAGCTAAGATTGATACATTTTCTCTTGTTGAACGTCACCGCTGTCCTTCCCTTGCTTGATGCAATCTCTCACCATATTTCTTTGTAAGAAATTGTTTAAATTAAGCTAAGATCAACATATATGAAACATATAAGTTGAAATAATCGGGTGAAATGGTCGTGCCAACATATATATAGTCGTGAGCATTAAGTTAAATCTTATTAACTCCTAGCAAATACTATCAAGATGAAATTGATGTCTTCATTAAAATTCTATGAACTATCAAGATGAAATTGATGCATTATGTTATGATTTCTTTAGTATGTCAATACTTCATATTTGGTCATCACATTTGCAAATATTTATTGGTGGTTTTTTGAGACTGTAAACTAGTTATATATTAGCAAATAAAATGTCCCCTTGAAAATTCGTGGACGTTATGAATATTTTTGTCTAGAAGTTCCAGCAGCCAGACGGCATTCCATTCTGTTTCTTTCTTTCTGAAACTTTGAATTTTGAAGTCAATAAATTCAAAGTTGCAGAAAGAAATTTTCTAAAAAAAAAAGTCAATAAATTCAAATAAAGTTATTGGTGGTTGTACAGTAGTTGTTCATCAAATCTTTGAACACATATTTAGTGGATCTTTAACCTTTCTTAATTATTAAACCACTCACTGCCTCACATCTTCTCATCATATTAATAAATCTTTTACCCTACCAATCTGAAATTTATTCTTTCTTTTAGGAACCAATTCATGTGTACTATTAACTACATCTACATGTAGTTAATATTGGGATTATTTTAAGCTATTTATTTTGAATAACTGCAATGTCTTTTTTCCCCCAATTTTATTATTATCATTATAAAAACTATGCTGATTCATGGAAATTTACACAGGTACAGAAATGACGAAAGCTCAGATTGATACTGACAGGTCCCTAATGAGTATTTGACACTGAGGCGCAAGTTTTTGGAAACAAATAGAGAATATAAAGTCTTTGACCGAGAAGTTTCATATTTTGTAATTAAATGTTGATGTTGTTTGAATGTTAGTTCGGTACCGGATATTTTCTGAGTCGAAAGGAATCAAATGTTGGTAGTGTGTGGATTTAATACTATGCTGTTTTTATACTATACTGATGAATGTTGGCACTTATCATTATGGTTGATTATGCTCAACACTTTCACTTTGATATTGTGTATTAAAATTTGACTTGGCCATGTTCTTAAAAAAATTATCAGGTAATTGAATACTTGCAAGCCTATATGATTTTGCCGTAGGGAACCAAGAGCAGCTCAATCAAAGCCGCTGCAATAGCTCAATCAAAACTATTGTGATAGCTCAATCCAAACCATTTCTTTAGCTCTTCTAAAACCGTTGCAATAGCTTCAAAACCGCTGCAATGGCTTCAAAACCGTTGCAATAGTTCAATCAACATTGTTTCTTTAGCTCTTCTAAAACCGTTACAATAGCTCCAACTGTCGTCGTAACTCTTTCAAAACCATAGCCGTAGCCTACTAAAACCGTTACTGTAGCTCAGCTAGAACCGCTTACTTGTTAAAACCGATGTGTTAGATGCGGGGGCAATTGTTCAAGAAACTATCGCAATAGGGTTCAACACCGCTACGATAGAGGTAGGGCGACGATAGCATACAAGACAGTTTGAGAACCGTCGCACTTGCTCAATGGCGACGGTTCCGTGGCTAGCGGTGCGGTTTTGAACCGTTGTATTAGAGCAAATATGTGGTATATCCTCAACTGCGGTCATTTCCAAGCTCAAAATCCTTCGTTTAGGCCTTGATTGATGCTAGTCCGATGTATTTGGTTCTGAACCTGGAAATGACTCTAAATGAAGGAACTTTGGAATGGGAATCCTATCAAAACTATCCCTATAAAAATGGGGTAATTTGCACCACAAATAATGTAGGTAAAATTCTCCATTATCCCTCTAACCATCACTGAATGTAACAGATCACCTCTTCATAAGGATGTGGGGAGTGGGTTTTTGGTGGGTGGGGTGGGGTGTTGTTCTAATAGCATCTGCACTAGAGGATTGTTGAGCGTGAATGGAGATCAAATGCTATGCTTTGGGAGGCTTTGTGATGGTTGCCATGGTTGTGCTTACAAAGAGCAGGCTTTAGAGATAAAGGTTTGCATCCCTGGGATATTTGCTGCTTGTGGCTACAGTGCTTGCATCTTTCTGATTGCCGTTGAGCCTTCCAATCGTAGCGAGGAGGTGCCAGCTGCATTGAGAGACCAGGCACGTCTATCTGCATACCAACTGTGGGTGAGAGGTCATTCATGCTTTGATCTTGACACTGTCATTATTTGGCACATCATGATCAACTTGCGTAAAGAGATTTGAGTGCAAGACTTCAGTCGTCCCCCATGAAGCGCAGCAATCGCAACGGTGGACTCATCCACAACAAACAAACAGCATGCCTCCCCCCCAAATAGGATAACAATTCAAAATTTCGCCCGCTAACAATAGAGATGTGTATTGGTGGCAATATCCCTGGCAGTTACAGATTTTTCATATCAAGCTTTTGGTCACTCGTTAACCAACCAAATAAGAACACTCATTTGCCCTATCTTCATGTCTAAGAAACCAAGGTTAATCATGCAGCATCATTTCAACACTTTGATCATGAGAATTGTGTCCCTGAAGCAAATATTAAAACGGGAAGCATAGGATATTTTCACTGTTATGCATATTTAAGTTGAACAACACCTTAGCATCCTGAAGTTACGGGAAGCATAGGATATTTTCACTGTTATGCATATTTAAGTTGAACAACACCTTAGCATCCTGAAGTTTAGGCGAAGCACAAACAGATACTTGCAAACGCGAGGAACATACCCATACTTGAAACCTTATGAGACGCAAAATGGGCATCCTACAATAGATTTAAGTTCAAAAAGTTTTATGTGATGAAATCAGAAACTAACGCAGCAGGATCATAAGGGTGATGCCTTATTTCTTTCATTCCATAGTAAAAAGTTAGCAACAACTGGACACGAGAAAGCACAAAACGGATATTAAAGGCCTTTGGATGAACTGGAACAATGCTTATTCTTCTGGTTCCCCGCCAAGCTCAGCTCGCAAATTGTCATATGGATAGACTTTTGGGGCCTACAACAGAGGTGGAAGTCAGCAGAAAATACATAACGCTATATAAACCTACAAACACTATTTCCACAGGCTGTCATGAATTCAAAAGAATTTCAAATGCTTTTGACTTCACAAGATCTTTGCCAGACAGGAACGTTTTCCACAGTGAGTTAAATTTAGTCATTTTAAAGGCTCGGAGGAATCCAAACTAATTGTACTGGATCGAAAATAGATTTAAACAAAGCATGCAGAATATATATAAACAGGCAGCAATGACATCACGGTAATGATATATTGGCTAAAATAGAGGAACCTACAGATATTATCCTGTGGCAACTTAGATGCTATTGATAAGTTATATTCAGAAACATTGTTAGTAAAAATACTCTTGCTTCATCAATTTACAGGGAACAACGGAAAGACAGAGACTCTTCACAGATCTAATGTGACAAGCACAGGTAGCAGCCCTGTGATTTGAACTTACGGTATATTCTCTAAGCTAATATCATTGATCACAGATGTGAAGATTTCCATCCAATGAAATTTTAATATAATTCTAAATGATACCCATAACGTACACACTCCTTGTAGATAAAGTAACTACTTCAATGTAATTCCTTAATAATAATTGGTAAGATAATTGGCAATGTTACCTAAATAATACCAAATTTCAGGTTGTTAACGTCTTTACTGCTTGGACACTTGATAAAAACTTCAGGAAGCGCCCCAGACAACAGCAAATCAGCAGATTAAAACCGCAGCAACATACACCAACAGCAAGTATAAAATGGCAAATTTCACTAGAAATACATCAAGAAAAAGGGTCTACCCTGTCTTATTACTTTCAAATGTTTGTGAATTGTCAGATGGAAAACATAGATTTCATACCATTAACATATGACAAATATCTCTAACTTATAAGGAAAATTTGGTAAATATCAAAATATCATATTGAATACTAAAATAAATATCAAATCATTATATCCTTTTTGTTCGCGTCCTTTTCGTCCATGTTGAGTCACATATCAAGCATATTGTCCCCAACATTTTGTATCAACAAACAATCAATTCTTTCTGAAACATTGAAATGCAGCGTACAGTCATCGTTGGGGTGACATTCCGACTCCATACTAAAATCTCTCTTCCAAGTCGCCGTTTTCACTCTCTCCTATCAAATTGTTTCACAATTTCCTTATTAACGAAAGACAGCTCCTGATTACAAAACTTTACATATCTCATTGTTTAAAGATCAATAAAATTGTCATCAGTACTCTAAAATTAATTTTTAAACTACTGAAGCTGTTGGAAAGAAAATAAACAAACTTGTTTATGAGCCAAGACAGTTTGCCTCTGCATCATATAAAGGGTCTTTGTTAACTGGAAACTTGGTTACATCCCATTGCATAGTTCAACTACTTTTCTGAAATCCATTGGTATTAGTTTGCATTTAATAGTATTGTATTTGACATTAGTTTGTACACTAGCAATTGATGTTGTAACTTTTGATCAAATCCTCTGATATTTGACTTGATGATCATCATCACAAGTACACTACTGATTGCTTATTATATAGATGTGATTAGTAAATTAATCTCTTTGTTGTAATTTAACCTGCAACAAGGATTTATTTTCATGTAAGTTTTATTTTTGGTCTATTGTCCAACACATTGTAAACAAACTTCTTATGACTTCCATGATATGTGTGGAGGGTCCACTTTGCTTGATGCACCAGGAATTGGGTTCCATAATGAGCCCGTATATCTTGATCTTTGGGAAATTTTGTCTTTGCTCAAGAACAAATTTGTTTATTTTGTTGCCAAGAGCTTTGACACTCCAAAATTTAATTTTGGAGTACCAATGACAATTTTATTGATTCTTTAAAAAGCAAGATATGTGAAATTTTGTAATTAGAAACTGGCTTTCGTCAGTAAGGACATTAGAAAACAATTTGATACACAAGTGAGTGAAAACAGTGATATTGGAAGAGTGGTTTTCAAGGCTTGTGAGAGATTTTGAGAAGTAAAGTTGTGTAATTTATCAAGAGTTCAACATCAAAATTGGGACGAGTCAAAAATTTTGCAACTGACTTTACAAGTTCATTTCAAAAATTATGGCAAATAGAATCAAATCTGTTATGGGGTATCTTGTTAATGAAGCTCAGAGTGCTTTTGTGCAAGGTAGACAAATAGCAAGCAACATTTTGCTTGCTCATGAACTTGTCGAAAACTACAGCAGGAAGCATATTTCTCCCAAGGTCATGCTTAATATTGACATTAGAAAAGCATTTGCTACTATCAAGGTTGCCTAGGTACGGATACGGGTGCGGGACACGGCAAATTTGTAAAAAGTAGGGTACGGGGACACGGCTATACATATAAAATAATTCACTTTAGATCGATATTCCAAAAGTTAAAACTATATTTCTTGCATAGGAAATAGAATAGAAAACTATTTTTTACTTTAATTAAAAATTTAGAACTAATATTATTACCTAGATAATCAAATACAAGCATTAAAAGCCCAGACCTAACTAAGTGGGCTGCTTAAAGGACCGGCCCAACCATTTCAAAACATACAAGCATTAAAAGCCCAGACCTAACTAAGTGGGCTGCTTAAAGGACCGGCCCAACCATTTCAAAACCAAAAAAAAAGTAAAACAAAAACAAACGGGTCAAGAAAAACCCAAACCCAACTTATGATAACCCTAATTCTCGTCAAATATTCCCCGACGCCGCCACAAAAAAGTTTGCTGTCGAAACTCTGTTCCTCATCAAAGCTACCTCGTCCCCAACGCCTCTCGGATCTTCCCCGACGCCGTCGACGCTTCCCCGACCCTCGTCGACGCCTATCGGATCTTCCCCGACGCCGTCGAAGCTTCACCGACCCTCATTGATGCCTGTCAGATCTTCCCCGACCCTCGCAGACGCCTCTCGAAGCTTCTCTGACGCCGTCGAAGCTTCCCCAACCCTCGTCGACGCCTCTCGAAGCTTCCCTCCGTCATCGAGGCGCAGATTTCCTTCGTGAAATTTCAGGTTCGTATTTTTTTTCCCCTCACTCATGTAATCGCCGTGTCCCTGTCGTTTGGGTGCGGATCCGTACCCAAAACGTACCCGACACGGGTAGGGACCAAGAAAGTCGTGTCGGGGTAACATAGGCTACTATTAGTTGGAACTTTCTCAAAGATATGCTCATTGGTTTGGGATTTCCAATTGAGATGACAAACTGGATAATGGCTTGTATATCCTTCCCAGCTTGTATATCCTGCCCTAAATTTTCCATTTCGCTAAATGGCTCTCTACATGGATATTTCAAAGATGAAAGAGGCCTAAGATAGGGTGACCCTCTCTCCCCCTATTTGTTTATCCTGGGAATGGAGTACCTCTCAAGAAGTCTGAATTTGTTAAAAGATGATAGGCAATTCAAATTTCACCCAAAATATGGTAAATTGAAAATTACTCGCTTAATTTTTGCAGATGATCTCCTCTTATTTAGCAAGGGTGACATGTATTCTATGCAAAGGTTTTATCAATGCTTTAAGGACTTCAATGCAACTACTGGACTTGAAGCTAACCCTGAAAAAAGTTTCATATTCTATGGGGGGGTTGATGTATCTGTCAAAGCCTCCATAAACAGTTACTTGGGTTTCTCGGAGGGTACTATGCCTGTTAAATACCTTGGTGTTCCTCTTATATATAAAAGATTGTCATACATGGATTGCACTCCTCTATTCAATAGAATTACAGGTCAATTCCAGACTTGGATGAAGCACTGAACCCTGTCATATGCTGGAAGAGTGCAAATCATAAAAAGTGTTATTCTAGGTCTTCAAATATACTGGACATCCAGCTATATTCTCCCTGCTAAAGTTCTTCGGAAAATTGATGAATTATGTAGGAACTTTTTATGGGGAAAATCTAATCAAGTTCTCAAGGCTCTACTTGTTTCATGGGATAAAGTTTGTTTGAGGAGAAAGCAAGGAGGCTTCGGTATTTTTTTAGCTTCTATCTGAAACAATGCTTCAGCCCTGAGGAATCTCTGGAACATCCATGTCAATGTTGGGAACATGGTTAATGTTACAATATCTCTTGTATTTTGATGATAACAAATCATTGTTTATCTAACATATTTTACTGCAGATTTAAGATATACATCTCAAAGCAACAATCAAGATATTAAGGCTATATCAAAGACAAGATTTCAAAGATCAAAAAGATGAAGTTAATCAAGTCACTTCGCGCTTCAAGAAGAAAATATACTTTACAAGAGTGATGTAATTTTGTCTTTTCTTTTAGAATCTTTGTACAAGCCTTGATCACACACACAACACACTAATCACTTAGAAAATCATAGAAAATATTCTAAGTATAATCCTAAGTCTAATCAACGAATGAATAACATTTTAAACTATTGAAAATATGTATAACATAGTTTCTGGCCGACCAAAGAAATGTCTGGTCGACCAGATATAATAACCAGATACAGAGATTCAGAAATTTCTCTGTCTGGTCGACCAGATATGGACCTGGTCGACCAGAGGCTACAGACTTGGACAGAAAATTCCAAAATTTCTCTGTCTGGTCGACCAGGCCTCAATATGGTCGACCAGACAGTGCTTCCAACAGCTATATTTTTCAAATATCATGAACGTTTTGTGAACGTTTTTGGCAGTTATTTTTGAATATTTTTGAACGAAAATTATACCTATAAATAGGTGTTAAGTTCTGAAATTTTATCAATGAATTCCTATATATAAACTTGAGTTTTTCTTGACTTCTAAAGATCATTTTTGAAGAGAAAAACTGCATGAAAATTTCAGTTTTGTTCTTGATAAAAGTTCCATTACTCTAGAACAAAAACCATCCCTATAGCCTATTGTAAGTCACTCACATCTACACATCAAGGCTTATAGGAAGAGAAAGAGTTGTACCATTTTGTTTCAGTTTGATAATCTCTTGGAAGAAGAGATTGTTGTGGCATTGGCAATTGAAGATTGTCAAGGTTGTACGGTTTGCTTGCGGGTTGCAAGTGCTTGTGGTTTTGCAAGTGGAAATAGTGGAGAAATCTCAAGCGAGGCTTGGGGACTGGATGTAGGTCTGGAGGACCGAACCAGTATAAATCCTTGTGTTTGCGTATGCAATTTTCTGTGATTGTCTACATATTGGTTTGATCTTTCTTACTCTTTGTGATATTATTTTATTGAAATTTAAAGTTTCCGCATTAGATTTCATAAACACTATTCAACCCCCCTTCTAGTGTTTGAGTGCCATTGCAGCGATCCCACAGTCAACAAGGAGTATTTGTAGATTAAATGGATCTATGGTACTTACTTAAATCACAGAGATATTTGGTAAGTGCAAGCAAGAACTGGTGATTCATGAATGTGGAAACAGTTGTTAAAAGCCAGGGATAAAGCATTGGGTTTATGTGGTGGTGCTGATAATTTGAAACAACTCATATACTCTTGTTCAAATGATTCAAAAATTCAACTTTCTGCTCTGTATTCTGCTCTTTCCCCCGTATCAAACTGGGTGTCATGGCACGATACTAGATGGGAGAGGATGAATTATCCTAAGCACTCCTTTGTATGTTGGTTAGTTGTGCAAAACACGCTCCTCACTCAAGATAGAATGCTTAGGAGAGGGATTGTGAATAGCAATATTTGTTGTTTATGTTCTTGTGCAGGTTTGGAGAGCAGAAATAATCTGTTCTTCGAATGCAATTTCTCAAGGGAGGTTTGGAATAGTATTATGAATTGGCTACAATTTAAATGGAGGTCTTGTGACCGGAATCACATTCTGAACTGGTATAGCACCAGAATAAGGGCGAAGGGCTTCAAGCAGAAAATTAAGAGAATGGCACTAGCTTCAACAATTTATAACATCTGGTGCGAGCGCAATGCCAGGATCTTCAAACAAAAAAGCAGAAGAGTTAAACAACTAGTTAGAGGTATTAAAGTTGACATTATGTTCGTAGTCTTTAACAGTCCGTTGTCAAATGATAAGAAGGATTGGATTCTATCTTTGTAAATGTTTAGGTAGAGAGTTGGGGTAATTCCCCTTGTGATTACCTGTTATTTTTTGTTATCTCAAAGGACTGAGTATCTTGATGTGTAATTCTTTTCAAATTTGGTAAATGAATAAAATTCTTCATTGACCAAAAAAATTGACACAATTTAGAGAGTATTTAGTGGTAGTCGAAACCGGTTTCCTCTTTAATGACCCATTTCTTTAATTTGTTTTCCCATTTCCTACTATAACTATCTAATTGATTACCACTGAATCATGCCAATTAATTTGAAGGCTCGAATAAAAAATTACAACTCACACCGTATTTATTTGAAGGGTTGAGGTCAACCATTCACTACACCGCATTTGCTAATAGAATTATTTAAGGCTAAGGTCAGCATCATGTATAACTCAGGCCTAACCTAGTTCTTTGGTGTCATGTTAAAAATAGTAGAGGATCCTATTAATGTCAAAACATGTAAATCATGAAAATTCCATGCGGTCTTTTACATGTGTGGCTCTTAATGCTGCATTGTGAAGATTTCGGAAGTTAAGACTACAAATAGCCTCACTCACAAATCATAACTCCAATTTATAGGAGCACTAAAAATGCATTAAAAGCTGAAGCAGCATCTTGTCTTCATTAAGGTCAAAGCAAGCATGTTAAGCGGTTAGGCCGCTTTCATCAAAGACACCCAAAGACGGGACTAAAAATGGTAAAAAAAATGGTTCAAAGTGGCCTAAAGTGGCCCAAGCACTAGGGTTGAGTGGTTTGACTGCTTTCTATTATCTTTCCATGTTAACACAATTTTTCCCCTTTATTCCTGAGAGAATTTTACTTGAAGTTATGAGAGAACTTGGAGCAATAATTAATCATGATGGTATTAAATAGGTATGTTTTATTCCCTTTGATAAGTAACATAAAGATATCAACTTGTTATTTGATATATACACCCACTACGTGTTAGTTTATAGTGTTACAATGTGCATATCACTTAACATATTGCGTGATCAAATCTAAGTATTGTTACACATCTATTTCTTACTTAAGATCTCAATAAATCATCACATGTGCATTTTTAGAAAAAAAAAAATTCTCCCTTTTGTCTTATAATATTCAGATTTTTTTCATACTTTTTCTTATGGTTTGATTTTTTACCTATTCAAAGTTTTGAAAACAAAAAAAATTGACTAACAGACTAACGGACATTTTTCCACAAAATCCACCGGCACAACACTTCACTCTACTTTCTGCAACCTTGATCTCCTATGCAAGATAGCTCCAAATAATAAGTTCAAAGATTTTTGCAATAATATTCCATCTAAGATTGATACAAGTCGCCGTGTGAGCACCTTTGATCGCGGAATTATCAAAAGTGGGTTGAGAAGAGGATGATAAAAACACAAGAACAATTCAGTATGTGACGAAGGAAAATACTCTCTAGATTATGATATGAAAAGATTACAATCCATCTCTCACGATCTCACTAGAATCGAGAACAAACTCTCAATTCTCTCTAAACCCTAATCTCTTGATTAGAATCTCTTTTTACATCTGATTGATTAGAAATCCTAAAACAATCCCTTATATAGGTGTAACGTGAATGGTAAAGTGGTAAATAACCAAGCCTAAACCCCATAGGAATTCATGCAAACAGAAACTCAAACGAACCAGGAATCCTTCGATGAGTTGACTCATGTGCAAGGTTTTAAATGTCGGTTATCGGGGATTTATCGGACGATCAAAATTCTTATCGGATAGCGGAAATCGGGGATATATCGGGGATAAGTAGTATTTATCGGAGTAATATACTAACAAATAATAAACAAACATAAGCTTGAAAAAAAAATATAATGTTAGTCAAAATGGAATAATAAACAAGCAAATAATAAGATAACATCAAGAATGAAGAACTATCTACGTATCTACACAATTATTGTTTAATCATGAGATTCATAAATTAATTTACTAAGTTGATATTTAGTAGTTATGAGCCATTATCAATATCCATAAACAAACATAACCTAATCACCAATCAACCAAGTTCCAAAAGCAACAAATAGTTCATAATTTGTAAATATTCAAAGAGCAAATCCAAAAAAATTAAAAGCTCCCAAATCCTACTTATCGGCCGACGCTATTGGATCAAATGACAAAGACATTGTTGATAAAACCGATATTTAGAGCCTACTTATCGGCCGATGAGTGCCCTTATCGCCGATAACTCGTCGATAAACCTCAAAAACGATAACCGATTAAAAATCCTACTTATCCTAGCGGAAAGCTCTCAAATCCGATAACTCGGTGATAATATCGGATTATCGGCCGATATTTAAAACCATGCTCATGTGCACATATGAGTCGACTCATGACACATGGGTCGACTCATACAGTGATGAGTCGACTGGTTAGAGACTTTTGACAAAACGGCTAAGTTTCATGAGTCAGACTTATGACAGGCATGAGTCGACTCAACTTGATGAGTCGACTCAACTTGATGAGTCGACTCAACTTGATGAGTCGACTCATAACTGTTATGAGTCGACTCACGGACTGAAAACTGGATGTTTCGATTCTTCGATTCACCGTCTCGTTCCACGCTTCAACCTGCGTTCCACTATGTTGTTTTACACATCTATTCTTAAGTTACCATGAGAATCATCTATCCTCAAGCTCCCATGAGGATAGCTAAGTTCCGAAAAAAAGATACACTGGGTCCCCCTCTAGGAACTTGAAGTCCCATTCAAGTTAGAAATTTAGCTGAGAAAACTCATGAGCTCCTCCATCCTTTCTGTACCACCTGACTTTGCTATGAACCTAATAACGACGTACAACTGAAAATGACTCTTTCGTTCCTCGCCTCATCGTAGTCGTCTTCACTCCAACATGCAACTCCTTTTCGATGGCTCGTCTTGAAGTCTAATGCACAACAAGACAAACTTCTTGCTTGCATTCACTAGCCTCTTCGTTCGCGTCACCGTCGCCAAGTTTGCCTCCCTCGGAAGAGACGCCGAACGAAATATAAACTTTTCACTATCCTTGGTGAATGTGTACTTCTGAGCCCGCCTTTCGTAGATCGCGTATCTATCCCACAAGTACGGATTGCCCAGTATAACTTGACAAACAACCAATGGAACGACGTCGCACGTGATCTCGTCAATATACAACTCGTGGAGCGCAAATCTGACAGTGCATTGATCAACTATACTTAGTCCCGTCTCCTTCTGAATCCACCCCAATGGATAGGGTTTCGGATGCTTGACTGTCTTCAGATCCAGCTTCTGAACCAATGCCTCGGATATCAAATTTTTTTCGTTGCCTGGATCAATAATGGCATCAACCAAACTGGTCTTCACTTGCAACTTTAGCACAAAGAGCTGCTCTCGGGGGGTCTTCGTCCTCTTTCGTGACCTGTTTCCCTGCCATAAGATTAAGACTACTGTTGGGCTCTGACATCCTAGGAACTTTCTTTGGACCCTGTGCTATCACGTATGTCTTTTTTTTCTTCTTCAACCCCTTTAGCTTCAGATGAGGATATTTCTCCTAGCATCGATCAACGATATGTCCTATCTTCTCGTAGTGACTACAAATCAGTTCCGCTCTCCCTGGATCACCCTTCTTCTCCTCTTTATGTTTGGAACCATTAGACTCACCTCGCGTCTATTTTGCATCTCCTTTTGCCTCGTTGCTCTTCTTTTGCTTGCCCTCGATGGTAATAGTTTTCACGCTTGCATCTGCAATAGACTCGACCATGAATAGCTTCATCTCCTTCCGGATATATTCGTTCAGACCCGTCATGTATTTCATGAAGATGGAATATTCGTCCGTCGTGACGTTTAGAACCATCGCCTGCTGCTGGAACTCTGTCGTATACTCTTAAACGGTCTGATTGAATCTTTAGCGTAAGTCGTACCACTTGTACCAACGCTCCTCAAGGAACACTACTGGATAGAACTGCTTTCTTAATAGCTCCTTGAACTTGTGCCACGACACCGTCTTCTTCTCCTGCTTGCAGTAGGATTTTCACCACATCAACGTGTGCCCTGAAAATTTTAAAATCGCGAACACAATCTTCTCCTTGGATGAATATCCATAGAGAGTGAAATACATCTCCATACGCTCGATCTAATCATCGAGCTTCTTCACATTTGACACTCTCATCATAAACAGAAATCTCCACCTTAAAATTAATTTTCAAGTTTTGATAGTAATTCTTACCCCCTTGATGTGGAGCAGTCTTAATAATCTCGGCCTCCTCATCAGAATCAGTTTTCTCACCCTCTCCATCGGACTCTTCGAGTTTCTTCTTACACTTCGAAGAACATTCCTCCTTTTTGTCATTTCCATTGATGAGACCTACGAGCTGATTGAGTGTAGAACCGATCGTCTCGATCTGCTTCTCCATTGCATCAAGTCTTGCTGAATTATCCTCTTCAGTCATCTTCTCATTCCTTAATTTTTGAACTCCTTTCAATAAAATAAGGATCTCGCCTAGCTTCTTGTATTACGATCGAATCAGAACCATACACAGGATGCCCCCTTCACAGGATCTGATCGCTCTGATATCAATTTGATATGAGTCGCCGTGTGAGCATCTTTGATCACAGAATTATCAAAGGTGAGTTAAGAAGAGGAGGATAAAAACACAAGAATAATTCAATATATGGTCAAAGAAAATACCCTCTAGATTATAATATAAAAAGATTACAATCCTTCTCTCACAATCTCACTAGAATCGAGAACAAACTCTCAATTCTCTCTAAACCCTAATCTCTCTTGATTAGAATCTCTCTTTTTACATCTGATTGATTAGACACCCTAAAATAATCCTTTATATAGGTATAACAACGTGGATGGTAAAGTGATAAATAACCAAGTCTAAACCCTACAGGAATTCGTGCAAACAGAAACCCAAACGAACAATGAATCCTTCGATGAGTCGACTCATGTGCACATATGAGTCGACTCATGACACATGGGTCGACTCATACAGTGATGAGTCGACTGATCAGAGACTTTTGATAAAACGACCGAGTTTTATGAGTTGACTTATGACAGCCATGAGTCGACTCAATCTGATGAGTCAACTCATGACTGTTATGAGTCGACTCACGAGCTGAAAACTGGATGCTTCGATTCTTCGATTCGTCGTCGCGTTCCACTGTGTTGTTTTACACATCTATTCTTAGGGCTGGGCATATTCGGTTCGGATCGGTTTTAAGCTCAATCCGTATCCAATCCGAATTTTTCGAATTCTCAAAACTCTCATCCAGATCCAGATTTTTTCCCTTCATCCGAATATTCGGTCCAACCGAAATTCGGATCGGTTCGGATCGGTTTCGGTTTTGGACCGAATTAATACTATTTCACAAAAATCTGCCCACACCTGAGATCATTGCCTATTAATTTCTGATGAAGTATCATTATTTGTCCATTTTGTCTACTTAACTTTCCCCCCCAAACAATGAAATGTGGAGCTTGTTTGAAGTAACACCATTGCCACAGCTAACAAAAAACCGAAATCAGTGAAATGAGCGCAAACCATATCAACAAGTACATATGGTTACGTAACATTCAAATATTAATTAACTATAATCAAAAGGTTATCTTTTATTTCTTGGAAAACAACTTAGCATGCCTCTAGTAGAATTTGAAAGCTTATATGAGGTTTCACCGATTTTAATGCAGGCATATACGCTAGCAGGCCCAATGAAAAAGGAACTATACAACAGTGTTGTAAATAGCGGCCAATAGCGGGGCTATAGTGGCGCGAATAGCGGTCGCGGCCCTTTAGCGCTACGCGTAGGGGTTTCGCGGCTGGCTTAAGCGGAAAAATCCTCTATTCATTCGAATAGCGCGTAAAAGCGGATTTTAGTGGGTTAAAAGCTGGTTTTCGCGGTTAAAAGCGGATTTTCGCAGTTAAAAGCGGATTTTCGCGGTTAAAAGCGGATTTTTGTGGGTTTTCGCGGTTAAAAGCGGATTTTCGCAGTTAAAAGCGGATTTTCGCGGTTAAAAGCGGATTTTTGTTGTTAAAAGCGGCTAAACCCGCTATCACACATATTATGATGCTATATTTCTTGAATTTCTTCATAGTTTCATTCATACAACAAGCTTATTAATTGTTATTTATTGATAATACAAGAAATTTACAACTAATTGAATTTTTAGATTTTTTATGAATTTTCTTATTATTTAGGATATTTAAATATATTTAAATTTGACCGTTATTTGACTGTGCGCTATTTGCCGCGATTTCGCCGCAATAGCCCGATATAACCTTAGCGGTACCTCACCGCGACGCGCCGCGATCCGCTATCAGCAACCTTGCTATACAATATAAACATGTATGTAAACATAATCAAATTACCGAGCAATTATATAGCTTAATGTTCAAGTGATGACTCACTAATAAGAAAGCTATTCCATCCGACTTCGTCCGAACCAAAAGTCCTTTCCATTTTGACCGAATTCCAAACGACGAAGTCCTTCCCATTTTGAGCAATATGAATATCCGACAAAGAACGAATTAGAAAATTCGGTTCGGTTTTTTTTTGGGTGGTTCAGGGGTTCAAACCGGATCCAAACCGGTTTAATTCGGTTCGGGCGGTTTAGAGTCTTCTTTTCATCCATTTAATCCGGTTCGGTTAACCGGCCCGCTTTTTCGGACGGTTTTTTCAGTTAAACCGGTTTTTTTCGGTTTTTGCTCACCCCTATCTATTCTCAAGTTACCATGAGAATCATCTATCATCAAGCTCCTATGATGATCGCTAAGTTCCGAAAAGAAGATACACCCGTATCAAAGATTGAATAGTAGCATGGTCATTTGCCAAGGCACCTTTAGACTAAACATAATCGACCAAAAATAATAGATAACTCTGAATAATGCACTATGGTAGATGGAAAAACCATTTCTATAAGGTTTTTTTCGTTTACTAAGGAACAATACAACAAATCAATAAAGAAAAGACTCTGATTTAAGGTATGGTACCTCAATATAGGTGCAAACTGTTCGGTACAAAACCCAAGAAACATCATCTCTACATCAAGAACAAAAAATTTATTCAAATATTTGGGACCAGCTTACATACACAGAACCTTTATTCTAGAAATTTTGAATCGACTAACATAGTTATATAAATTTGTTACTCTTTAGCTCTTCTAATCCCACTTCTACAATCACCATTGTGAGACTACAAAGTCCATATCCTTGTTTGCTCCTTTAGTACACATTAGATTGGATAGATACCTTGTTCTAGCAGCAGCTTCTTTGACTAATGTGTACTAGGAAAGATTGGATCAACTAACATAGATACCTTGTTATAGCAGCAGCAGCTTCTGAGGTCATATTTGAATAAGTCAAAGAAGCTGAGGTCATATTTCATATCTCCAATTGTACCAACTTATTCAAATATGACCTCAGAAGGCCTCCTAGGAAAGATTTCTATTGTATATTTCTAAACGATCTCAACCACTGGTTCTCTTCTTCCTCACTTAAGTCAAACTACCCTCTTCCAATATGATCTTTTTTTACCCTTACTTAACAAATAGCCTCTCATCCATCCCAAAGTATAAAATTTAGCTAAAAAGTCATTTTCAGAATAGTTGCTTCTTACTTTTTCCTATCTCCATTCAGCTAGTAACATGCCATTCTATAGAATATTTCTTTGATTACATTGGTCTTTAGTGATAAAAAAGCTACAAAAGCATCCTCCCTTTACTCAACAAATGACTTCCTCTACAGATCATATATCATCATGAGTAACTGATCCAAGGTAAGCTGCAAGCAAATGATTGCTTCATGAAACATCGCCCACAAACACAAGTTACACAACAAACAATAACTACAACAAAGCATTTATCCTAATTTATTGCGGTATGCTACATGAAGCATATTCTCTCTTCATTTCTATTATGGGTCTTCTTCTCGATTAAGTACCCTAGCTGGTCCATTTAGTAGCTTTCGTTGTACATGACCAAACCATCTCAATCAATTTCTCCCTAATATTATCCTCAATAGGAGCAACCACTGATCTTCTACGAACGCACTCAATCTGCTACACTCATTTTTTGCATATGTTTACTTCAATTTCATAAGTGTCATATGGTCGCATAAGACAACCATATAACTCCAGAAGCACTCCACAGTCATCTCATTTGACACTTTCACGCTTTCAACATACAGACCAAAAGGCTTCCTCATTCACCATTTTTGGTTTCATCTAGCTCAATATCCTTAAGGAAAAAGACTAAAGTATAAACAGATTGATCCAAACCAATAAACTAATAAAGATCGCTACTTTCAATCTAGAAAAAGAGAAAGGAGGATATAAGAGGAGACTCACAACGGGAATCCTTGATGCCTTGTCATTCCAAACAGCAAGCAGACCTAGACCAGCAAAGAAACTCAATCCTCCGCAAAGCCAACCCAGTGCTTCATACTGAACAACACAATTCCAAGCTAAGACATTCTTTTTCCAACCAAACAAACAAATCAATAATAAAAACCCCCACAAAGATTTCACCTTTCCGATCGTAGGAGCGAGCCGATCGACACAGGGTTCAGGGAACGGTGTTCCATTGTCCCAAACAAGCTCATCGTTCACTGGGAGCTACAAAGATTAAAGAAAAAAAATTGAAAACCCTAGAAATGAGAAACCCTAGAAATTTATTGGGCAAAGGGAAAGTTACGGGCTTGTCGGGGACTAGGTGGTGGCCGACGGGCAGGCCCATGCCGGCGCGGGTACGGAGGAGGGAGGAGGCGGCGGATCGGGTTACTAA
>NC_033797.1:144334677-144353711 GCF_001876935.1 Asparagus officinalis | reverse complement strand
CCGTTACCGCCAAGGATCCGAGACGCGGCGCTGCTCAGTCTCCCGGCCATTTGCTTTTTACTCTACTCTCCCTCTCTTCTCTGTCTCTCTATTTTCTTTTCTTTTCGGTGGTTTGTTGAACTCAATGTGGGGGTTGTTCGCTGAAGGTATGCGTCAGGATTCAGGAATGTGGAAAATATAAGGACAAATTTTCGAAACAGTCTCATTTACAAAACAAATTTTAAAAAATGACCTCATTTGAAAATCATCTATCTATCTATCTATGGACAAATTTTCAAAACCAACCCATTTGAGATTTTATTCTCAAAAAACGACCCGTTTGACATTTATTTAGAGAAACCGACCTGGTTTCAGCACTGTAGCTGAAACCAGGTCGGTTTTTCTAAAAAAGTTTACGAAACTTCACGGGAGTTCAACTCCCGTGAAGTTTTTTCTCATAACAAAACTTCACGGGAGTTGAACTCCCGTGAAGTTTCGTAAACTTTTTTAGAAAAACCGACCTGGTTTCAGCTACAGTGCTGAAACCAGGTCGGTTTCTCTAAATAAATGTCAAACGGGTCGTTTTTTGCAATTAGTTTCTCAAATAGGTTGGTTTTGAAAATTTGTCCATCTATCTATTTATCTACCCTTCTATCTATCTATCTATATCTACCCTTTAAAAGAGGGAGTACCAAAAAAACTTTTCCTACCCTAAAATATCCTTCAACTATTGTAAATATAACAAAGTTGTCCTCATCTACCCAATATTAATACCAAACTTTAATTCACCATGATTATATTTAATTCTCATTTAAATTGTATAATATAATTGAATATGCAAATAACATAATGACGGTATTATGATAAGTCACTAACCTCTTGGTCTTCACTTGCTCATAACGATTGTCTACTTCTCCATTCCTCATTAATCTTTAATTACACTATTACCTCAATTTAATGACATCTAATTGACACCCTCATCCTTCTAACTTCCACGCTGTTGTGCGCAGTGGAAATTTCGACAGCACCTCTGGTGCTTGACAAGAGAGTAGATATTAACTAAATTCATGTTTCATAAAGGAAAAAAGAACCAAAAGTAAAATATCTTAACAAAGTGGGATATCAGTTTTTCATCTCATCAGTTCTAGGACTGACCTGTCGAGGGAACCTAAACTCTCTATTACAAATCACGGCACAAACAATCAATTTTAACGTGGTTCGGCAAGTTGCCTACGTCCACGAGTCAATGAGGGAGGAGATCTACTACTAGAGAGAAAATGAATACAAATAGGGTTTATAATCACACAGCTCTCACAAATTAAACCCTCAAATAACTCCCTGCTTTTCTTCTCAAAAGTCAGCCGTCAAAATCTTTTTCTCTCTGCGGTACGCCTGCACATAGCCATAAGAAATTTCTCCTCTGCGATTTCCCTTTGCACGCCGCCCTAGCACAAATCCCTCTGCCTTTGCACGCTGCCCAAAAAGAGAGAACAAAAGCTGCTGATCTCCCCCACTACCCGTACTTGCACAAAACCTTAGGAACGATTAAACTAGGTATTTATAGGCTGGATGGGAAAACGCGTCATTGGTGTGGCCTCACAAAAGATCCGCTGGATCTAATCTTGTGCAGCGGATGTCTCACAAAAAGATCCGCTCGATCTTGTGCAGATGCGTGGGAGTAGTCCCCCACGTGACTTTGCCTCCCACGTCACAATTCTCCACCTCGGCGAAGTTTTTCCAAAACTGAGCCAACACCAAAGCATCCAAATGTCCCACTTGTTGTGTCTAGTACGCCGGGAAGTTAATGATAGATCTAATAAAGAACTTGAGATCTAAAACCATAAAGCCATGATTAATTCGAAGAGATTAACAAGAATCAATAGAGCGGAAGCTTATACCTGAATCCATAGATGAATCTTGAGATGGGTTTTGGATCTTCTAACCTTAGGGTTTTCTCTAGCCGAATTTTTCTCTAGATGAGGGTGAAGAGAATTAGAGAATGTAACCCTAGATTAGGGACCATAACCCCTTATTTATAGATGTTGTATATTTATAATTTGGCCCCTCAACAAATCATAATTACAACCTGGTATCTGCACATATAACCCCATGACTTATTTAAATACTCATTAACCCAACTTGATTGATCACTTTAGTGGGTTATCCTAAAAGATAGCAATACACATTGATTAATCATATGTACCCACAATTAGATTTATTAGATTAAATCCAACAATCTCCCACTTGGGCACCATATGATTTATTAAATTATGTATAACCTTATGAGCTCAAAATTGCTATCACTGAAAATGTATTTCTGAACAATCTCGTCCATTGACTATATTAATATAGGATCAAAGCGGCCTTCGTCACATTTATCATGACTCGACCCATCAATGGTCACATATACCAATACAATCAAACGACATAGATCAATCATGGATGTGCAGCATGAAAATTATATACAATGTGATCAGTACATGTCTATTTTCAACTGTTCCTCCTTTAGTGAGGTCAAAACCAAACATAATGTAGCAGAGTGTCTTAACTGAATACTTTATTCTGATCAGACAATACAACCAAACATAAAGCACCACAAATACAAACTCCCACTAAAACATAATATCCTCAAATAATACCACACCCATATGAGCAGTATGCTCATGAAAGACCTTAGGTGGCAATCCCTTAGTAAGAGGATCAGCTATCATGGAGTTTGTCCCAATGTGCTCTATGGATATCTGTCCACTCTGTACCCTTTCTTTCACAACCAGGAACTTAATGTCAATATATTTTGACTTAGTTGAGCTCCTGTTGTTATTGGAATACATTACTACAGATTTATTGTCACAATATAACCTTAGTAGGCTTTCCATATTTTCCAAAATGCGCAGTCCCGTGATAAAATTTCGCAGCCATATTTTCTGATTGGATGCCTCATAGCAAGCTACAAATTCTGCTGCCATAGTGGAGGAAGCTACTAGTATCTGTTTGACACTTTTCCATGATATAGCTCCTCCTGCTAACATATAAATGTAGCCTGATGTAGACTTCCTGCTATCTTGGCATCCAGCAAAATCAGAGTCCGAATACCCAATGACCTCTAATTTCTCTGATTTTCTGTATGTGAGCATGTAATCTTTTGTTTTCTGAAGATACCTCATAACCCTTTTGACTGCTATCCAATGATCCATACCAGGGTTGCTTAAGTATCTGCCTAACATCCCAACAATGTACGCAATATCCGGACGCGTACATACCTGAGCATACATTAGACTTCCTACAGCCGAAGCATAAGGAATCTTCTGCATTTCCTGAATTTCAAGGTTACCTTTAGGGCACTGATTGAGACTAAACTTGTCTCCTTTAGCAACAGGGGTGTCACCTGGTCTGCAATCTTGCATGCCAAACCTTTTAAGTACCTTATCGATATAGCTCTTTTGTGATAATCCAAGAATACCCCGAGAGCGATCTCGATGTATCTGGATCCCTAATATAAAAGAGGCGTCCCCAAGATCTTTCATCTCAAAATTCTTTGATAGAAATCTCTTGTTTTGGTGTAACATGCCTATATCATTAGTGGCAAGCAATATGTCATCGACATACAGAACCAGAAAAATATACTTACTCCCACTAAACTTATGATATACACAGTCATCAACAATGTTCATCTCAAAACCGAACGAGATAATTATTTGTTGAAACTTTTGATACCATTGACGAGGAGCTTGCTTGAGTCCATAGATAGATTTTCTTAATTTGCAGACCATATTCTTTGGGTCTCCTGACACAAAGTTTTCTGGTTGCACCATATAGATCATCTTATTAATATCTCCATTGAGAAATGCAGTCTTAACATCCATCTGATGTAACTCAATATCATAATGAGCAACAAGTGCCATGATTGTTCTGAAAGAGTCTTTCGATGAAACTGGAGAGAAAGTCTATGTATAATCAATGCCTTCCTTTTGAGTATAGCATTTAGCCACAAGGCGTGTCTTATACCTCTCCACATTACCGTTTGCATCCCGCTTGGTTTTAAAAATCCATTTACAACCAATTAGTTTTGCACCTTCTGGTAACGGGACAAGTTCCCAAACCTTATTGTCTTGCATAGACTTGTACTCTTCATTCATAGCATCAATCCACTGTTGAGAATTAGAACTTTTCATGGCCTGAAGGAAGTTGATTGGATCATCTTCTAACATTCCACTACTTTCCTCATGTTCTTGGAGAAATACAATATAATCATCCGGAATAGCATTTCTCCTTTCTCTCGTGGATCTCCTTAATGGCACTGGTTCTTGAGGTTGTTGAGTTTGTTCTTCTGGAACAGGGAGTTGTTCAACATTATCATCTTGAGGTTCCGGATTTACTTCTTGAGCAACAACAGGTATAGGAACCTGAATATTATCAGAAGTAACTGTATGGATTGGATCTGAGTCCAATTCCTCCTCAAAAGGAATATCTCTAACCTTATTTCTCCCACTAAACTCAACATCCTCAAAGAATGTTGCTGTTCCCGTCTCAAAAATATTCCTTATAGTGGGATCATAAAACTTATAGCCCCTAGAGCGTTCAGAGTATCCAATAAAGTAGCTGCTAACTGTTTTGGAGTCCAATTTCTTTTCATTTGGCCGATAAGGCCTTGCCTCAGCGGGACATCCCCAAATATGTAAGTGCTTTAAACTGAGCTTTCGACCAGTCCAAAGCTCATAAGGTGTTTTAGCAACTGCTTTACTTGGTACTCTATTCAGAATGTAAGCTGCTGTCTTAAGTGCTTCTCCCCAGAGTGACTCTGGTAAAGAAGAATGAGCAATTATACTTCTTACCATATCCTTAAGAGTCCTATTTCGTCTTTTTCGCCTTTCAGCTACACCATTCATGCTAGGTGAACCCGGCATTGTGTACTGTGGGACGATACCGTATTCTTCTAGGTATCTAGCAAATGTTCCTAGACGTTGTTCACCTGAACCATCATATCTACCGTAGTACTCACCACCACGATCAGATCTAACGGTTTTAATTCTTCTGTTGAGTTGATTCTCAACTTCAGCTTTATAGGCTTTGAACATGTCCAGAGACTCAGATTTTTCATGAATAAGATATAGGTGCCCATAACGTGAGTAATCGTCTATGAATGATATAAAATATTATTGACCATTCCAGGATTCCGTAGGGAATGGCCCACAAATATCTGTATGTATTAATTCTAAGACATCCGAAGATCTGTTGGCACCTAGTCTCTTCACTTTGGTCTGTTTTTCCTTGATACATTCAACACATACGTCGAAGTCCGAAAAATTAAGGGAATCCAAAATGCCATCAGACACAAGACGCTCAACTCTACCTTTTGAGATATGACCCAAGCGCTTATGCCATAATGTCGCCGAATTTTCCTTATTTAATTTACGCTTAGTACCACGTGATTCCACATGCAAGGATTCATTATAAGAAGCAATTGTATCGAGCAGATATAGGTTGTCATAAGTGCTTAAGTAACTGGTTCCCACAACATTTGAATTAAAAGATAAACTGAATTGACTGTTTCCAAATGAACAAGAATAACCTGATTTGTCCAATACAGAAACAGAAATTAAATTCCATCTAAAAGACGGTACTACAAAAGTATCTTTCAAATCCAAATAAGAACCAATTCCTAACAACAACCTAAAGTGCCAAATTGCTTCCACATCTACCGATTGTCCGTCGCCCACAAAGATGTGTCTTTCAACATCACTTGGCTTTCGGTAGCTCATGCAACCCTGCATAGAAACACTTATGTGAGTAGTAGCACCAGAGTCTAACCACCAAGTGTTTCTAGGTACTTAAGCTAAATTAACCTCAGAACAGACCAAAGTAAGGAACGTACCCTTATTATCACGCCAGGCGTGATATTTTGTACAGTCCTTCTTTACCTGTCCAGGCTTCTTACAGAAGAAACAACCCTGATTATCCTTATGTTGTTTCTTCTGAACTGGACCCTTAGCAGCTTCATTATCATTCTTCCTTTTCTTGCCCTTATCCTTAGAGGCATAGGCCAAATGAGCACTTTCTGTCTTATCTTGCTTCAACCTGTCTTCTTCTTGCACACAGTATGAAATGAGCTCATTTAGAGTCCATTTCTCCTTTTGACAGTTATAACTGACCTTAAATTGGTTAAACTGTGCAGGAAGAGACAACAAAACCAGATGCACTAATAACTCGTCACAAAGATCGAGTTTAAGTGCCTTAAGCTTTGAAGCAATATGAGACATTTCCATAATGTACTCCCTGATATTTCCTTTGCCCTTATACTTCATTGAAATCAAGCGAGCTAAAAGCGTGCTTGTTTCTACCTTATCGTTTTTCGCAAAACGCTTCTCAATTTCGGCAAGGAAATCTTTAGCCTTAGTAATCCCTTCGGATTCTATGCCCCTGAAGGCTTCCGGAACGCCGCGCTTAATGATCATAAGACTCATGCGATTTGAACGCTCCCACTTCTCATGCTCCTTCTTTGCATCAGGAGTGCTATCCGCATTGAGAGGTTGGGGTTGTTCAGTTCTTAATGCATAGTCAAGATCCATGCAGCCAAGAACAATTAATATGTTCTCTTTCCAAACCTTGAAGTTTGTCCCATTTAGCATGGGAATTGAGTTGATGTTAGCAGAAATTGTTGCAGCAGATGCATTAGCTGAAATAAAACAAAAGAATGCTCACATCAATAACCATAATCAATAAAATTCAAATAATGACAATCCCCATCCAAGATACCGGCACAACATTAATATCAAGTCTTTGGACAGTAATATTAACTTGTAAGTGATACCTTGTTGCAATGATCAAACATTGACAATAACTCATGTCAAATAATGAAACTATCTTTGGATCGATTCATTATTCACATGTAAACCTTATAATTGTCACACGCTTATCATCGCAGATGTGTATACAGTCTAAATAAATATTAACCTTCCTTTGGGCCGATTAAATATTTACACGAAAGCATACACACAAACATCTCACATTCCTCATGAACAATCTACACAAGAGAGGTTACTTTGGCAACTTCTTGTTTCAATTAATCAATTGGAGTGAGAGACAACCTTAATACCTTAGTGTCATAATATTTGAATTAAATAATTGATTAAAAACCGAATTAGATTTAAATTAAAAAATTTAAATCAACTGAATTTCCAAAAACTTAATTGGGGTCTCACAGCTTAATTAGGGCCCATAACTTAATTGAATAAATTAAGTATACCAAAGTGGACCCATGAAAAGCCGAGGCTTAACCATAATGAACACGAAGTTCCCTTAACTTCGAACGCGAGGTTCGACTGTATTGAGTACGAGACTCACTTAAGCACGAACGCGAGGTTCGTCTGAAAATGAACGAACGCGAGGTTCGTTTGATAAAAGAACGCGAGGTTCAACTTGGGAACGAACGCGAGGTTCGTTTAAAAAATGAACGCGAGGTTCGACTGAAGTACGAACGCGAGGTTCGTCTGAAGTACGAACGCGAGGTTCGTCTGAAGTTCGAACGCGAGGCTCGACTGAAGCACGAACGCGAGGTTCGTCAAAATTGAGCTTGACGCTCACCTGAGTTGAACGCGAGGTTCACCTTAGAACGAACGCGAGGTTCGTTAAAATTGAGCTTGACGCTCACCTGAGTTGAACGCGAGGTTCACCTTAGAACGAACGCGAGGTTCGTTGAGCGCGAAGCTCGGTTAAAATTGAACGAACGCGAGGTTCGTTTGAGGTAACCACCTCCTTAATTTTCGCCATGAACCCTTAGGGTTTCAAATTGAAACCGCCGCCGACAAACCCAAAAAAACCTTTGATTTTTTTTATTTTCAGGTCCGGTCGACCGAGAGCTCAAATCGGTCGACCGACAGAATTTCCGGTCGACCGACGATGGCTTTTACTGTTTCCAACGGCTAGTTTTTGTACCGTTGGCTGGGTCTTTTGGTCTTTTGTTTTGGGTGTTTTTGGCTGAGCTTTGAGTGGGTATATATACCCCATTGCTGATGTCTTTTCAAGTTAACTAAGAGAGTTTTTAATCAAGTTTAATAAAGTTTTTAACAAGGGTTTTAGTTTGGTTTAAGTGTGTTTAAAAAGCTTTTAAGCAAATTGAGAGTTTGTTTTTGTGATTCAATTCTACAAGAGCTTGAGGAGATCATCTATTGGTGTTTGGGCATTCAACTATTCTCCCTCCAACTCTTGATATATTGAGAAGTTTTCTAAACTCTATTTCTAGCTTTTTTATATATTTGATTATCATTGTTATTAAGCTAGAACTACATTGAGTTTAGTTTTGATTTATATCTCTTTGTTCACACACAACCTTTTGAGCTTATTGTATTTACATTCATAGTATAATTTAGGGTTGTGGGTTTGTGACATTGAGAGTGAGCTTAATTGAGTTCTCACCTTGTTTTGAGAACAATCATTTGTCATATTTGTGCTTATTGTGAGAATCACTTTGTAATACACTTGTACACCGAGTGAGGAGTGTGTGGTGAGAGTCGGGGATCGTCCCAAGAGGAGTGGCGTCGGTTGACGTGCCTAGGGAGAGGTTGTAACCGAGCACTTGAGGGAGACACGGCTAGGTCCAACACTTAGTGGGTGTAGAGTGTGATTGCAAGAGTGTGAGTTGTAGAGTTTTCGGTTAGCTAGAAAACCGAGTGTGTAGAAGAAGTTCCGGCTTCCAAACCGGATTGTGTTAGTGGATTTCTCCCCGGGAGTGGGGAGCGGAGACGTAGGACGGAAGGTCCGAACTCCGTGATCATATTGCTTGTTTGAGTGTGCTTTGGCGTTCATTCATATTTATGTTCATATCTTATATCGCCATTGTCATTAGCTCATTATCTATATCATCCACTATCTAGTTTAGATTGTTTACCTTTGAGTTTATATATCCTTGCTCATATACTCATATATATTTCATCAATAGTATACCTCTTTGCTAGGATATATCACCTTGTGTATATTGCATATTCTTGCACTTAACTCTTTGTATATCTATCTTGCAAGAATATAACTTGTTAATTAATTTTAATTGGCATTTAATCGGATTAGATTAGCATAAGACCCTAATCACCCCCCCTCTAGGGTCTAACAATTGGTATCAGAGCTTGGTGCTCTTTGATTTAAGGTCTAATCGCCTTGAGTTAAAGATCCAAGTTATATTTTTGTGCTAATCTTGTTTTGATTGCATTTTTTATCTTGCTTGCACATATATATTTATCATGGTCATGAAGCGTGCACATTTGTTAGGCTATGAATCTAATGTTGCTCCTAAATTCATTAATTTTCCCTATGCACAATGGGCTTCTAGATTTAAAATTTTTGTGCAATCTAAAAATATTGATTTATGGGGAATTATTGATGATGCTTATATTGTACCCACTATGGAGAAATCCAAGTGGAGTAGAAATGATAAAAGATTGTTTACTATGAATAAAGTTGTGTTAGAATATATGCTTCATGCACTTGATTCTTCTATTTCTAACAAACTTGCTCATTTTGATAGTGCTTACAAATTGTGGATATTCAAGAAGCACATCAAGGAGACTTGGAAGCGATTCAACAAGCTTTGGAGGATCCCGCTTCAAGTTTATGTGGAGCCTCATGCACACGGCCACTAGGCGATAGCCCTAGTGAGGTTTGCGAGTTCGAACCCGATAATGATTTATCTAGTGATGAACTTGCTTGTGCTAGTGAAAAATTATTGCATGCCTATAACAAATTGCAAAATGATTTTAATGATTTAAAAAGCAAGCATGATGTTTTAAAATCCGATCATGAGAAGCTAGTGTCCAAATTTGATGTCATTGAAAATGAAAATACTATGCTTAAAGAAAGCAATGACTTATTAAATTTGGAAAATGGAAATTTGATCTCATCTATTGCTAGCCTATCTCATGCTAAGATTGATGCCATGTTAGAAGTAGAGAACATAAAGAATGATACAGCTTCTTTTATAAATAACTATTTATGTTCTACTTCTAAAAATACATATGTGCCTAAAAATGAAGATTTGAATCTTATGAAAAATAGTATCTCATCTTTAGATTCAACTTTGAAAATATGCATTAATAATCATAAGAGGCTTATGGACATGTGTGCCAAGACTAAATCAAAATCATCCACTCATTATGCACACATGTGTAGCAAAACTTACAAGTGTTCTATTTGCGGCCGTCAAGGTCATTTAGCTAAGTTTTGTTATGATGCACACAAACATAAAAATTCTAATGTTCCTTGTGCATCTCATATAGCTTCTTCATCTTGTACACTTACACATTCACATGCTCATTCTCACAAAGTTCATCATAAGCATGGGTTGCTTAAGTATCTGCCTAACATCCCAACAATGTACGCAATATCCGGACGCGTACATACCTGAGCATACATTAGACTTCCTACAGCCGAAGCATAAGGAATCTTCTGCATTTCCTGAATTTCAAGGTTACCTTTAGGGCACTGATTGAGACTAAACTTGTCTCCTTTAGCAACAGGGGTGTCACCTGGTCTGCAATCTTGCATGCCAAACCTTTTAAGTACCTTATCGATATAGCTCTTTTGTGATAATCCAAGAATACCCCGAGAGCGATCTCGATGTATCTGGATCCCTAATATAAAAGAGGCGTCCCCAAGATCTTTCATCTCAAAATTCTTTGATAGAAATCTCTTGGTTTCGTGCAACATGCCTATATCATTAGTGGCAAGCAAGATGTCATCCACATACAGAACCAGAAAAATATACTTACTCCCACTGAACTTGTGATATACACAGTCATCAACAATGTTCATCTCAAAACCGAACGAGATAACTATTTGTTGAAACTTATGATACCATTGACGAGGAGCTTGCTTGAGTCCATAGATGGATTTCCTTAATTTGCAGACCATATTCTTTGGGTCTCCCGACACAAAGTTTTCTGGTTGCACCATATAGATCATCTCATCAATGTCTCCATTGAGAAATGCAGTCTTAACATCCATCTGATGTAACTCAAGATCATAATGAGCAACAAGTGCCATGATTATTCTGAAAGAGTCTTTCGATGAAACCGGAGAGAAAGTCTCTGTATAATCAATGCCTTCCTTTTGAGTATAGCCTTTAGCCACAAGACGTGCCTTATACCTCTCCACATTACCGTTTGCATCCCGCTTGGTTTTAAAAATCCATTTACAACCAATTGGTTTTGCACCTTCTGGTAATGGGACAAGTTCCCAAACCTTATTGTCTTGCATAGACTTGTACTCTTCATTCATGGCATCAATCCACTGTTGAGAGTTAGAACTTTTCATGGCCTGAGAGAAGTTGATTGGATCATCTTCTAACATTCCACTACTTTCCTCATGTTCTTGGAGAAATACAATATAATCATCCGGAATAGCATTTCTCCTTTCTCTCGTGGATCTCCTTAATGGCACTGGTTCTTGAGGTTGTTGAGTTTGTTCTTCTGGAACAGGGAGTTGTTCAACATTATCATCTTGAGGTTCCGGATTTACTTCTTGAGCAACAACAGGTATAGGAACCTGAATATTGTCAAAAGTAACTGTATGGATTGGATCTGAAGCCAATTCCTCCTCAAAACTAATGTCTCTAACCTTATTTCTCCCCCCAAACTCAACATCCTCAAAGAATGTTGCTGTTCCCGTCTCAAAAATGTTCCTTATAGTGGGATCATAAAACTTAAAGCCCCTAGAGCGTTCAGAGTATCCAATAAAGTAGCTGCTAACTGTTTTGGAGTCCAATTTCTTTTCATTTGGCCTATAAGGCCTTGCCTCAGCTGGACATCCCCAAATATGTAAATGCTTTAAACTGGGCTTTCGACCAGTCCAAAGCTCATAAGGTGTTTTAGCAACTGCTTTACTTGGTACTCTATTCAGAATGTAAGCTGCTGTCTTAAGTGCTTCTCCCCAGAGTGACTCTGGTAAAGAAGAATGAGCAATCATACTTCTTACCATATCCTTAAGAGTCCTGTTTCGTCTTTCAGCTACACCATTCATGCTAGGTGAACCCGGCATGGTGTACTGTGGGACGATACCGTATTCCTCTAGGTATCTAGCAAATGGTCCTGGACGTTGTTCACCTGAACCATCATATCTACCGTAGTACTCACCACCACGATCAGATCTGACGGTTTTAATTCTTCTGTTGAGTTGATTCTCAACTTCAGCTTTATAGGCTTTGAACATGTCCAGAGACTCAGATTTTTCATGAATAAGATATAGGTGCCCATAACGTGAGTAATCGTCTATGAATGATATAAAATATTGTTGACCATTCCAGGATTCCGTAGGGAATGGCCCACAAATATCCGTATGTATCAATTCTAAGACATCCGAAGATCTGTTGGCACCTAATCTTTTCACTTTGGTCTGTTTTCCCTTGATACATTCAACACATACGTCGAAGTCCGAAAAATCAAGGGAATCCAAAATGCCATCAGACACAAGACGCTCAATTCTACCTTTTGAGATATGACCTAAGCGCTTATGCCATAATGTCGCCGAATTTTCCTTATTTAATTTACGCTTAGTACCACGTGATTCCACATGCAAGGATTCATTGTAAGAAGCAATTGTATCAAGCAAATATAGGTTGTCATAAATACTCAAGTAACCGGTTCCCACAACATTTGAATTAAAAGATAAACTGAATTGACTGTTTCCAAATGAACAAGAATAACCTGATTTGTCCAATACAGAAACAGAAACCAAATTCCGTCTAAAAGACGGTACTACAAAAGTATCTTTTAAATCCAAATAATAACCAGTTCCTAACAACAACCTAAAGTGCCCAATTGCTTCCACATCTACCGATTGTCCGTCGCCCACAAAGATGTGTCTTTCAACATCACTTGGCTTTCGGTAGCTCAGGCAACCCTGCATAGAAACACTTATGTGAGTAGTAGCACCAGAGTCTAACCACCAAGTGTTTCTAGGTACTGAAGCTAAATTAACCTCAGAACAGACCAAAGCAAGGAACGTACCCTTATTATCACGCCAGGCGTGATATTTTGTACAGTCCTTCTTTACATGTCCAGGCTTCTTACAGAAGAAACAACCCTGATTATCCTTATGTTGTTTCTTCTCAACTGGACCCTTAGCAGCTTCCTTATCATTCTTCCTTTTCTTGCCCTTATCCTTAGAGGCATAGGCCAAATGAGCACTTTCTGTCTTATCTTGCTTCAACCTGTCTTCTTCTTGCACACAGTATGAAATGAGCTCATTTAGAGTCCATTTCTCCTTTTGACAGTTATAACTGACCTTAAATTGGTTAAACTGTGCAGGAAGAGACAACAAAACCAGATGCACTAATAACTCGTCACAAAGATCGAGTTTAAGTGCCTTAAGCTTTGAAGCAATATGAGACATTTCCATAATGTACTCCCTGATATTTCCTTTGCCCTTATACTTCATTGAAATCAAGCGAGCTAAAAGCGTGCTTGTTTCTACCTTATCGTTTTTCGCAAAACGCTTCTCAATTTCGGCAAGAAAATCTTTAGCCTTAGTAATCCCTTCGGATTCTATGCCCCTGAAGGCTTCCGGAACGCCGCGCTTAATGATCATAAGACTCATGCGATTTGAACGCTCCCACTTCTCATGCTCCTTCTTTGCATCAGGAGTGCACGCTCCCACTTCTCATGCTCCTTCTTTGCATCAGGAGTGCTATCCGCATTGAGAGGTTGGGGTTGTTCAGTTCTTAATGCATAGTCAAGATCCATGCAGCCAAGAACAATTAATATGTTCTCTTTCCAAACCTTAAAATTTGTCCCATTTAGCATGGGAATTGAGTTGATGTTAGCAGAAATTGTTGCAGCAGATGCATTAGCTGAAATAAAACAAAAAAAATGCTCACATCAATAACCATAATTATAAGATATCTGGCACAACATTAATATCAAGTCTTTGGACAGTAATATTAACTTGTAAGTGATACCTTGTTGCAATTATCAAACATTGATAATAACTCATGTCAAATAATGAAACTATCTTTGGATCGATTCATTATTCACATGTAAACCTTATAATTGTCACACGCTTATCATCGCAGATGTGTATACAGTCTAAATAAATATTAACCTTCCTTTGGGCCGATTAAATATTTACACGAAAGCATACACACAAACATCTCACATTCCTCTTGAACAATCTACACAAGAGAGGTTACTTTGGCAACTTCTTATTTTAATTAATCAATTGGAGTGAGAGACAACCTTAATACATTAGTATCATAATATTTAAATTAAATAATTGATTAAAAACCAAATTAGATTTAAATTTAATTTAAATCAACTGAATTTCCAAAAAAAACTTAATTGGGGTCTCACAGCTTAATTAGGGCCCATAGCTTAATTGAATAAATTAAGTATACCAAAATGGACCCATGAACAGCCGAGGCTTAACCATAGTGAACACGAAGTTCGCTTGACTTCGAATGCGAGGTTCGACTGTATTGAGTACAAGACTCACTTAAGTACGAACGCGAGGTTCGTTTGAAAATTGAACGCGAGGTTAGACTGAAAACGAACACAGGGTTCAACTTGAGAACGAACGCGAGGTTCGTTTGAAAAATGAACGCGAGGTTCAAGTTGAGAACGAACGCGAGGTTCATTTGGATTGAGCACAGGGCTCGCTTGAGGATGAACGCGGAGTTCGACTTGAATTAAGCGCAAGGCTCACCTAAGAACTGAGCGCGAGGCTCACCTGATAACTGAGCGCGAGGCTCAACTTGAATTGAGCGCAAGGCTCACCTGAGAACTGAGCGCGAGGCTCACCTGAGAACGAACGTTACTGTTCATCCGGAAAATACGGTACTGTTCATCTGAAAAATTTTCACCAGCCATTACTGTTCATCCGAACGTTACTGTTCATCCGAGAACAGATCTTAATCTAAAAAACCACAGATTTAAGATCAAAAAACCCAATTTCAAAACTTAAATCCCTAAGAATTAATCAAATGTGGCTCTGATACCACTTGATAGATCTAATAAAGAACTTGAGATCTAAAACCATAAAGCCATGATTAATTTGAAGAGATTAACAAGAATCAATAAAGTGAAAGCTTATACCTGAATCCATAGATGAATCTTGAGATGAGTTTTGGATCTTCTAACCTTAGGGTTTTCTCTAGCCGAATTTCTCTCTAGATGGGGGTGAAGAGAATTAGAGAATGTAACCCTAGATTAGGGACCATAATCCCTTATTTATAGATGTTGTACATTTACAATTTGGCCCCTCAACAAATCACAATTACAACCTGGTATCTGCACATATAACCCCATGACTTATTTAAATACTCATTAACCCAACTTGATTGATCACTTTAGTGGGTTATCCTAAAAGATAGCAATACACATTGATTAATCATATGTACCCACAATTAGATTAATTAGATTAAATCCAACAGTTAATTCATGATAACAGACTAAATCCACAACAAGTCGAGAACCCGAACGAGAGTACGAACACTCTCCAAATATCGGTATCAACTCACCAAATCGGCTGCATCATAAATGACTACCTACGTATCCCCTTTCCAAGGAATCAAGCCGCATGTAGTTCATCCAAATGGCCTCCAAATACCCTCATTCCAAAAGAAGAGTTCACAACCTTCCTCCAATATCATCAACTATGCGGTTGATAGCACCTCCAATGGCCTCAAAGTGTAATGAATCAAACACCTACACCTGAGGTGAACCAATTGCCATATCCAAACTACATCTATCAGCTGCACTCGAATCAAAACCCAACTCATCATCTGTATCTAAAACCAATTGATCCCCAAACTGTGTCACCTCAGCTGGAATCTCATACAATACAGAATGATCTGGAGTATGTGGATTAATCTCCACCCAATGTGAAGTAGCATCACTCTCCACCTGCTGTGATACCTCTATGATCTGTCTAAAACTCTCCACCTGCTGAGAGTCAATAGGCTCCCTCATCGAAGTCTCATCCAATATGATATTACCACACCAAATATCCAATTGAGTTTTACCTTCAATCACAGCAGTTAACAACTCTTTAATAGGATGATCTAAATATGTCGAAGCCTTAATCCAAAACTCTTCTGTAGACCATTGCTTGATAACAGACATCGATCCTCCTCTAGCAAGGCACAGTTCTCCAAATTTGTCACGCTATCTAGTTGCCCCAAGATTTCCTTTCCAACAAAGTGTCTCGAAATGCCGTGAGCTCGGCTCCAATACAGAAACAGGTCCATCTTGTACCTCCCACCAAAACCAAAATGACGTACCTTCACCTTTCTGTCTATCATACACTTCTTCAATCTAGTGGAGACTACGGGTACTTTATCCAAAGGGGATTTGGTTACAATCCAAACACGCCTAAAACAGCTACCAACAAAGGAAACCAAACATCTATTTCCTCCCAATGATGCCTCCTTGGAAGGCCCCCAAACATCCATACGAACCTCATCTGAAAGACTCTCTATATGGTGAATAGATGTGCCAAACTTTACCTTGGTCTTCTTGCTCATACCAAAGTATTCACTGGATTTCAAATTGCAGGTCAATGAACCCATTTCCAAATCAATACTGGAATGACAAAGCCCTAAATGTCGTAGTCTAGTAATTATCAAAACCGACCTAGTTTCAGCTGTCGGGCTAAAACTATGTCGGTTTTGACGAAAAAACCTTTGAAACTTCACGAGACTTGAAGTCTCGTGAAGTGATTAAGCTGCTAAACTTCACGGGACTTCACGGGACTTCAAGTCTCGTGAACTTTCATCGATTTTTTCCCGTGAAGTTTTGAAGTTTTTTTTCGTCAAAACCGACCCAGTTTCAGCCCGACAACTGAAACTGGGTTGGTTTTGACAATTTCAAATGAGGTTGTTTTTTGCGATTAGTTTTCAAAATGAGACTATTTTGAAAATTTGTTCAGAAAAATATTTGGGCTATTTCGTATTAGTCCATCACATCTTCAGTAATTCCATCTCAGTCTCCCGAATCTTAATATTGCTCCCTAGTGTCTCAAATCCTAAGGCCCCGACTAATTAGGACGTCCCCAGCGCGAGATGCGTGATTAGGGGACTAAACAAGTCGGGGTTGCGAACCCCGACTAATTTTGCCCCCTTCACAAAATGGTCGGGGTTCCCAACCCCGACCATTTTATGCTCTGCCAAACGATCAGGATGACAAAATTAGTTAGGGTTCACAACCCCGACTTGTTTAGTTTTCTAACCACGCATCTCACGTTGGGGACGTCCTAATTAGTCGGGGTTGCCAACCCCGACTAATTAGAAAGTTGATTTTTTTTAAATCGATCCAATTTCTGGCCACGATGCTGACGTGGCTAGAAACTGGATCGATTTTTGAAATTAAAATTGGAGTGAGTCAATTTTTAAAAAAAAATTTGGGGTTATTTTGAAAAATTGTTCGACAAAGTTTATACCTTTTTCACTTTGCTATCCTAGACTTTTATTTTTGGCACTTTGATATTCCAAACTTGGGGTATCAATGGTGAACAATCTGTAAACTGTCAAAGCTAAAATAAAAATAAAGAATCTTTTTGATATGAAAGTTAAAAAATGTGTAAACTTTGTGGTATCAAAGTGTCCAAAAAAGTTTGGGATAGCAAAGTTAAAAAACATGTAAACATTGGGGGTATCAAAGTGTCAAAAAATTTTAAGTAGCAAAGCTAGAAAAGGTGTAAACTCTAGAGTGCCAAGTTGCAAACAACCCTTGAAAAATTTTTAGCTGAGGGTATTTTAGTTATTGACAAAAAAAATTGCAATAACACTCGGATTTGAGGGGCTAATGAGGAATTATTGAGATTTGAAGGAATAATATGGAAATATTGAAAATATGAGGGACTAACATCTAAGTGGCCCAAAGTATTTCCAATCATTTTCTATTCCTATGTTGGTTGGAAGTGGATTTATAGAAACAAATTGGAAAATCTTTTGAAAACCCACGTCTTAAAATTGGTATATAAAACATAAATAAATATGGTAAGTGAGTTAAAAATACGACATCATATATGCAATAATATAAATAATAACATGTGATCAATTTTAAATGAATATTTAATAGACAAACGAATCCAATATACATCTGGTCAAACTCTAATTGTTAGCAAACTCGAATACTAAAAAATATTTGTTTAGGGGCTGTTTGGTTCGCTAAAAAAACATGGAAAGCAAAGAAAAGGAAACATATTTTTCCATAATTGGATGTTTTATTGTGTTTGGTTCACTTCTTAGAAGTAAAAAAGAGATGAGTTGAGATGAGTTGTCACCATATTATTGGATGGTGTGAGTGATTTTTAAAGAAAACTTGTTTTGAGGTTCTTTTCTTGTGTTTGGTTGGCTAAAAAAAATAAGGAAAAGACTTTCCTTGTTTAGGTTCTTTTCTTGTGTTTGGTTCATTCTTAAAACTAAGAAAATAGATGAGATGAGATGAGTTGTCATTATATTATTGGATGATGTGACACATATTTAGGAAAATCAATTCCCTTGTTTTTTTGGAGGAAATGGATGGAAGAAAAATTTTAATGAGATGGGATGAGTTGTCACAATATTATTGGATGATGTGAGTAATTTTTAAAGATGGTAATAGATGAGATGAGATGAGGTGAGGTGAGTTGGATGAGTTAATTAATGTGACCCATTTCTTGTGTTTAGTTTATTTTTAAAAATTAAAAATACGATGAGATGAGATGAGTTATCACCATATTATTGGTTGATGTGGGAGATTTCTAAATGTGGAAAATGATGGAAACCAAATTTTATTGATTTCCATGCTTTTTTCCTTTTCTTGGTTTTTAGGAAACAAACCAAACAGCCCCTTAGTGTTAAATGAACTACTGAATCGAATATGACCGAATAGTTATTCGAACAATTATCGAACTATTTGTTAATTATTTGGTTCATTTCCATCCCTAGTCCTCTTCATTTGGAAGGAAATAGGATGAATTTTATGGAAAGTTCTTTTTTCCCTTCTTAGGGCCTGTTTGGTTTGCTTATATAATGCCAGAAAACCCTTTCCTCCTCATGACATTTGTTCCACCTTAGCTAAAACCTTTCTAGGTTT
>NC_033797.1:144318722-144334661 GCF_001876935.1 Asparagus officinalis | reverse complement strand
AACCTATCTAAGAAGAGAGAAAATGGGTGAAAATTTCTCTTTCGACTGTACTATTGTTAGATCTGCGGTTTTGTTGGGAAAAACTTGTTGATGGCTAGGGTTATCACCACTTTCCCCTATTTATTCTCTTTTCACACCTCGGTTTCTTTCTGGGGATTGCGAGTTCATTGTACTGTTGATTTCTTCCCCTCTTTTGTGATTTTTACTGGATTTTGAAAAGGGGATGTGCCTTTCATGAGGATTCGTTGTTCTTGTTGCTTGATTTGTGCAAATTTGGCAAGCTAAGATATAATTTCTGCATTTTTATTAAATTATTGTGATAAATTTTTTGAGCTTGCGGTTTTCCCCCCTTCGAATTTAAAGAAAGCTGCTATGGTTTAGAATTGATTTCTCTATCATCAAACATGTTATCTATGTAAGCTCTTACATGTTAACGAACATAATCATTAATTAGACTGTATACTTAGCCTATGGGTCACATACGTACTACTACTAGCTGTGGTTATTTGTGGTTTTCCCCTTCTGTTTATTGCACATTTGCATGTTGAATATTGTGTATATATTGGTGAACTATTGTATAAACTGGAAAGTGAAATTGGAAAGGTGATTTGTGAGACTGTACGTGTTCATATTTTTGTCAGGCACTGGAAAGTGAAATTAATTTATGATGCTTTTTGTGTTCATATAAAGGAGTGATATACATAGTACATAATCACTGACTATGCTTTTGTTAAATAGCTGTAAACTCAACCTTAACTTACAGAATTTTTGCATGTATAACAAAGATAGCTTTAATTCAATACAAAACCTTCGTTACCAAGTAAATAGTTTTCTTTTCCTTTATTATCCATCTGATTATATATTCTTCTTACATGCTTATAGTCTCTATCTTTGTAAGGATGCCAGAAATAAAATATCATACATTGAATAAAAAAATAACTTTTCATGAAAAAGAATAATATTCCATCTCATAAGCCTATTCAAATCTTTATTTTTGGGAATCATTGTTCTTTTTGTGATATTAGGAAATCATTGTGTGCTTAAGGGGCTGTTGGTTCTGAGAACTTGAATTCCCACATAAGTTATTGAGCTTCCGTTGTTAGATAAATCATATTAATTATTTCAAGTTTATATATGCATCATAGATGGATGATGATAGGGGATTTGTGAAGAAGAAACTCTTGTTAAAATGTGCCAAGGGTCTACACTATCTATTTTTGTTGTAGTACTTACAGTCATGAGGAGAATGCATTCTATGAGCTTTATTTTGGTAAAACTATAATCCATAACTGTAGGTCGTAAAATGTAATTTCAAATTTGTATTAATTGAATGTGTGTTACAAATAGGAAATTATCTTTGTGTGATTTATTTTTAATTGATGGGATCACATTAGTTCGAACATCGTTCTCAAATCTTGAAGATGATCATCTTTGTTACGACTCTTCACCACCAAGTCATCTACGTAACATTCGATCGTCTTACGGAGATGATCTCGGAAGATCGTGCTTATGGCGCGTTGATAAGTTGCGCCTGCATTTTTGAGTGTAAAAGGCATCACTGTATAACACTATATTCCAAATGGAGTCCTGAACGAGGTACGTTTTTCATCTTCAGGGTATATTTTGATTTGATTATACCATGAAAATCGGTCCATGAACGACATTCTTTCAAAACCACACGTATTGTCGATAATGACATCTGTGATAGTAAAGAAAATTCATCCTTTGGACATGCGGCATTGAGATCCCTAAAGTTGATACAGATACAGATCTTTCTGTTCTTCTTCAGAACCAGAACGACGTTGGCCACCCAGTCTGGGTGTTGCTCTTATCGTACATAGCCTAAATTGATCAGCTTCTTTACTTCATCTTCAATCACCTCCATGATATGCGTACGAAACCGTCTCTGCTGTTGTTTGACTGATTTTGAGCCCGGTTTGATGTTGAGGTGATGCATAGCTACTCGTGGGTCCAATCCAGGCATGTCCTCATAATTCTAGGTGAAGATGTTAATATATTTTCGAATGAGTGATATAAGGTCTTCCTTCTCCTAGGGAGGTAAACTATCACTCATAAATATGGGTTTAGGGTTAGCCTCGTCTCCCATATTTACCTGAAGTACTTTGTCCTCGGTGGGTGGTTCGCGTTGTTCAAACCGACCACTCCATTGGGCACTGACATGACGGTCCCATGCTTCATCGTAAAGTGGGACCTGGTCGTCCTCTATGATTTTAGTGGGTTCAGCTGTAGCCATATTGACTGTAAGATTTTTGAACACAGCCCCTACACTGACATCTGAATCCCATATTGAGGATGTTGATGATGAATCTAAGGAGTGAACTTCTTCGGATTCTTCTCCGGAGTCGCACCATAGTTCTGACGAAGAGGAGATGTAACCTAGCTCTCTGTGGGTTTTATTAAAATAATCGATGGGTTTCCTTTTGGGATGAAAGGTCGTACGATTGTTTTTCGTCCTTTGCCGCAGTTTAAACCTTCTTTGCGGGAGAAGTCATAACCCATATTCTCCATTATACGTATTGTTATTGGATCATAGCGCGAGAATTGAGGGGCGAGCTCATCTTCTTCTGATTCGTCCCACAGCATACGCAAAGGTTGATCTATCCTTCCGAAGATAATATCTTTCCGATTACTATGTTGGGCAGGTATAATAAAGAAAGCTCACGAGGACTTGATCATTTGTTTATCTGTTACAAATGACGAATGCACAAGCAAGTGTAAAGAAGAGTTAATATATAACCCTAAAATGGGATCGCTAGACTCATTATCACTAGACCCTGAATCAGACGACAAGTAAGCAAAGTCAAAATATTTATTCAGTACAAGTTCGCCGGCTTCATCAGCATCGGCTACATTGAGATCATCACAGCTGATTACAATGAGTTCAATATCATTCAAGAGAAGACCCTCGTTGTATTCAGACTCACTGTTAGCCTCATTGCCACCCTCAGATTCTTCGCCCGGGGGTTCCGGTTCTGATTCAAAGTCCTGGTAAAGGAAGGAGTCGATAAAATAGTTCTCAACTCCTTTGAAGGGTTGTTTATCTGCGAACACCATCTTCACCTGACCGTAATCATCCACATACTTCATGCACTGGTGTAATGTGGATGGGACAATACGATTGCTATCCAATAGCATATTGTAGGAGGGTTCTGTATGAATTACATAGCAAGTTATCTCCATCTTCATATCTCCCAACTGGCATTTGAGGTGAATCTTTCCCAACGGCAGAGTAACAATAGCGTTAAAGCCAAAGATTGTGGTGCTTGTTGTAGATAAACGCCTCTAAGGTATCCCTAGGTGCTGAATGATCTTTCGGGGAACAATACTCAATGCAAACCTTGGATCCACTTGGATTCCGTCTACTTTGGAGGAAGCGACGTACCCAGTGAAGTATAAGGGCCGGTCATGGGTTGTACTCTTGATAACCATATCATCAGGAGTGAAGGTTATGCAGGGGATCTGTTGTTTAGATGTCAAGCAGCATTGAGGACACCCCTTTTCCGTATCCTCTTCGGGAGCAGGCTGAAAATGGGTCGCAAAAGCTCCAGAGTCAGCTAATGCTTCTCATAGAGCTTCTCGGGTAGACTTGGACAACCGCAGGAGCTTGTATAAAGTGATTCTGGATGGGATATTAGCTAGCTGTGCGAGCACATCGAACTGGAAAGGTTGACTACTTGAGCTTGTGGGAGTCTCCTTCATCAGTTCCTTGTTGTATCGCAGCTCTGCTGTCGGCTTCGCTAGATTTTCTGTCATTAGGGGGTAGTGCTTAGCAAAGTCCTTCCCCACCCTAGTATCTAATATAGTCGTCTCGTCATCTGAATCGGTGAGGCCATTGCTTCAATTTTTTCATCATCCGGAATTGCAGACACGATGTTGTAGAGCTTTGCCTTTCCTTTGGACTTCTTTGAGGATTTAGAAGTCTATTGTTCGTCATTAAGGAGGTCAGGATGGACCCACATCGTTTGCTCTGACGGCAAGGTGTTACTTGAAAAATTTGTAGTAAAAAGACAATGAAGGAAAGTTTGATTTGTATTCCTTTAATCTCAATTACAATTGGATTTCCTAATTACAAAAGAGAGGAGAATGATTTGGATTCTCCTCTTTGTTTAATTCTGGGTTCTTCACGGTGGCGATGGAGTGCCTCCCTCGAATGCTCGCGTCGAGTTTGCTCTCCGTTGACGATCTGATGCCTTGTTTCACTGGAACGTGGTCTTCTCCTCACGATTTGACGTTGTGGAGAATTCTGAACGAGTTTAAAACTCTATGAAAGAGTTGATTTAACCGAAAGTCGGTTATAAGCCAAGGATGAAGAAGATCTTGTTGCCGATCTTCAAAGCTCCAGAAATGCTCTAAGGATCCTGTTGACTAGCCAAGAAGTTCCAACAGACCGCACCTTAATTGAATTGATTTTCAGTTATTTATAGGGGATTAAGGGGTGTAACCACCTCCTTAATTCGCTCCTAAGGGGGGCTAATGGGATGTAACCGCCCCTTAAATCACTCCTGAGTGGAGTTGTGATCCCCTCAGATCGTGGGAAACGGTTTTAGAACCGTTCAGCTCGTGTTTGAACGAGTCAAACGCAGGCCCGCGTTCTGGCATGAATTCTGTGTCCAAACCCAATGCCTAAAAGGTTGAACGCAGCATTTGAAAGCTCGGACGCAGCGGCTGGAAGCTGCGTTAGCATCTTGTTGGAAGCTGCGTTTGGCGGCTTGGAAGCTGCGTTTGGCAGCGGATGGAAGCTGCGTTTGGCGGCTTGATAGAGCTGCGTCTGACAGCGGTTGGAGCTGCGTTGAGCAGCGGTTGGAGCTGCGTTGAGCAGTACGTGGCAGCGGATGGAAGCTGCGTTTGGCAGCGGATGGAAGCTGCGTTGATTTGGCAGCGGATGGAAGCTGCGTTTGGCAGCGGATGGAAGATGCGTTGGCAGCATGTTAGAAGCTGCGTTGGCAGGATTTAAGAGCTGCGTTTGGCGGCGGCTAGAAGCTGCGTTGGCAGCTTTGGAGGCTGCGCTTCAGCTGCGTTCGTGGCTATGAACATGGTGCGTCTTGATGCTGGTACGTGAGGAGGACTCCCACGTCTTGGTTTGAAGAGACCGTCGATTTGTAGTCTCTTTCTGTCAGAGCGTTGCGAAGATCGTCGTTTTGTAATCTTTGCTTTAGCTCTCTGATATATGAGAGTTGTCAGATTGTAACTCCCGATGTTGATTATGAAGGTTATTTGATTAGAGCTTCCATCAGTTGTCGTGAAGGTCGTCAGATTGTAACATTTAGCGATCTACATGAAAGTCTTCAAATTGTAACATTCTGGAAGTCGTCAGAGTGTAACTTCCATCATCGGTGTTTTGATGGGGGATCAACTATCTATTGTGATTTTTAGACAGCCTACAGAACCCCCTCCAAAGTTTTCGAAAGTTCGCGGTTGACTGGGACGAATTTTCGGAATACTTTGGATCTCAACTCTGATCTTGGAGATGTTGATTCCTTGTGGTAAAGGATTTGTTCTCTGCACTTGCTTCGAAGGCATCTTGGTTGAAGGGATTTGCCACGTAGGACCTGTGTGAAGGTATGCGCCATAATCCTGCTTCTGGACTGTGGGGGTGGACCCTGCATTTTGAATTTGGAACACGGGTATGACCTCGGCGTTTGGTTTTTGCATCGCGGGTCTGACCTCAACGTTTTGACTTAAGACATGGAAGTGGCTTCCGTGCATTTTTGACTAAGTCTTTGAGACTTGTCTTTGGCTCATCTGTTTTAGGTATTGGCTCACATCCATTAAGTTGATAGACCTGCAAACGTGCATAGGATTTTTGGCAAACCCTCAGCCATCAACGGATTTGATAAGCCTTTACCGACTACCGTTTGAGTTGGGCTAGCATGTGGATTGTCTAAGTCCGTTCCACATGTAACGTTGTGCTAAGAGAATGAACCCTCTTAGACTTGATGCTATGATTTTGAATACATAGACTTTGTCATTTTCACGGGAAACGACTAACCGGCAACGCGTGTTAGGCGTAGGCTTATCTCTAATTAGGGATCGAGATAAAGTCCCCCATGCGTAAAAGGCATGGATTTTGGTGCTACGATGTTGAATACGTAGACTTTGTCGTTATTTCTTCCTGTGTTACTTGAAACACTGAAAGAAAGTTGGAAGCGCCAGAGGTGTAATATTAACTTGGCATGAATTTTCACTTAGAGTGAAATTCAGAAATTTTCTTTATTATCACTAGGATAATTCCAGAAAATATTTAATCCGTTGGGGATTTTATAATGACAACTTGCTATTCTTGTTGAAAAATGATTAACAAGTTCATTGGGGGGTTTGACTGTTAGAGGTGTGATGTTAACCTAACAGTATTTTTATGGACCTATCGCTCCGTTGATGAGAGTCGATAAGTGGAAAGTGTTGCGATCAGAGCAACTTTGAGGACCTATCGCTCTATTGACGAGAGTCGATAAGTTGATTTTGTCAGAGGTGTTTGATATTAACGTGACAAGAGAATGTTGCGATCGGAGCAACTTTAAGGACTTATCATCCTATTGAAGAGGATTGATAAGTGGATTGTCAGAGGTTTGGTGTTAACATGACGGTAATGTTGCGATCGGAGCAACTTTGAGGACTTATCGCTCTATTGGGGAGAGTCGATAAGTTAATTGTCAGAGGTTTGGTGTTAACATGACGGGAATTTGTTGCGATCGGAGCAACTTTGTGGACTTATCATCCTATTGACGAGGATTGATAAGTGGGTTGTCAGAGGTATGATGTTAACGTGACAAGATTGTGTTGCGATTGGAGCAACTTTGTGGACTTATCATCCTATTGATGAGGATTGATAAGTGGGTTTTTGTCAGAGGTTTAGTGTTAACATGACGAGATTGTGTTGCGATTGGAGCAACTTTGTGGACTTATCATCCTATTGAAGAGGATTGATAAGTTGATTTTGTCAGAGGTTTAGTGTTAACGTGACAGGATGTGTGTTGCGATTGGAGCAACTTTGTGGACTTATCATCCTATTGAAGAAGATTGATAAGTTGATTTTGTCAGAGGTTTAGTGTTAACGTGACAGGATGATGTTGCGATTGGAGCAACTTTGTGGACTTATCATCCTATTGATGAGGATTGATAAGTGGATTTGTCAGAGGTATGATGTTAACGTGACAAGAGAATGTGTAATTGTGATTTGCACAAGGTCTTGGGAATTAGCGTCTCGCTGGGGAAACTTGCTAAATGGGTTTATCATCAAAAGCGATAAATTTTGATGCTTGTGATTTGAACAAGATTTTGAAGACTTAGCGTCTTGCTGGGGAAGATTGTGATTTGAGCAATTTTGAGGACTTATAATCCTATTGTCAAGGATTGATAAGTTGATTGTCAGAGGTGTATTGTTAACGTGACAAATTAGGAGTGATGCAAACTGAATTCATACTCCGTGAGGGTGATGATCGTCAGAAGTATAATGTTAACTCGACGATGTGAAAGCTTCGTTACTCTTAATCTAGTAGATTCCAAGTAACCAACCCCCAGTCTTGATTAGGACTTAGCAGGAGAATAAAAAAAGATAGACAAAGCACATCACCTAGTGGGGCACTATCCATGAAGTCGGAATAGAGGTACATCATCTGGTAGGCCATTATCTGATGAGTTTGACTATCAGAGGTAACTATTAACGTGATAGTTTTGTGGACCTGCCATCGTATTGAAGAGGATTGGCAAGTTGATGGACTATCAGAGGTAAATATTAACGTGATAGTTTTGTGGATCTGTCATCCTATTGAAGAGGATTGGCAAGTTGATGGACTATCAGAGGTAAATGTTAACGTGATAGTTTTGTGGGCCTACCATCCTATTTAAGAAGATTGGCAAGTTGATGGACTATCAGAGGTAAATGTTAACGTGATAGTTTTGTGGACCTGCCATCCTATTGAAGAGGATTGGTAAGTTGATGGACTATCAGAGGTAAATGTTAACGTGATAGTTTTGTGGACCTGCCATCCTATTGAAGAGGATTGGCAGGAGAATTTGAAGGGAATGGACTATCAGAGGTGATCATTAACGTGATAGTTTTGGTTGACCCGTCATCCTATTGAAGAGGATTGGTGGGAGAATTTGGAAAAAATAAACTATCGGAGGTAATTATTAACATGATAGTTTTGGTGGACCTGCCATCCTATTGAAGAGGATTGGTGGGGGAATTTGAAGGAAATGAACTATCAGAGGTGATCATTAACGTGATAGTTTTGGTGGACCCACCATCCTATTGAAGAGGATTGGTGGGGGAATTTGGAGGCAAAGGACTATCAGAGATAACGGTTAACGTGATAGAAGAGGATTAGCTTCAGTGGTTGTAGTATCTTCCCCTTTTGACTGAGAAGATTGGGCTTGGTCCGATTGATCAGGAGAAGATTGGGCTTCGTCCGATTGCTCAGGTGGATCCTGCCTACTTGTTCTTCAGCTTTGATCCTGACAATAATCTTTTGAGCTTGTTCGCCTTGAGAGATTAGTTGTCTCCAAGAACGGCATTCTGCAACCCTCATTTGTGCTAGAAGGTCGGTCTACAAGTTGTGTCGACAGGTCTCTACTAAGGTAGATTGTGTCATACCTGACGAACACCGAAGAGCCATGGTTCGGAACCTCTTGACGAAGGCTTTGACGGACTCCCTCTTCTTCTGCTTAGTGGCAAGAAGGGTATGGATGGAGACTTTTGTATCCTCTTCAAAGAATTTTGATAGGAAGAGTCTCTCTAGATCTGTCCACTTTTGGATACATCCCACAGGAAGTTTCCTGAACCATTCAAAGGCAACTCCCTTGAGGGTGCCAATGAATAATCGAGCCAGAATGGCATCGTTTGATATCACATTCCCAGTCTGTGACTTAAAATGATAGATATGTTGGTTCGGTGATCCCATGCGCTTCCAATTCTTCCATTTTGACAGACTGGAGATTCTGCTCATTCTCCGGTTCTCTTCCTTCATCAGAGGAAGATTCTAGGTTGTGGGCTTCTTGGTCAGAAGCCGTGTCATCAACCACTTTTTCCTTCCCTCTGCTTGTGTGAGGTCGGGATGAAGATGTTTTTCCTCTCCGGGAAGATTCTTGCCTAGGTGGCGAATCTGTCTTCTGAAATTTAGCCTTGTCTGCGACGAGTTGAGTCAACAGGTCTAGGAGTTCATTGAGGGTCTTCTGCTGTGATTTGAGCATGGCGTCTTGCTCAGCAACCCTCTTTGAAAGATCTTCAGAATGTTCTGCCATATGGGTGAAGCTCTCATGCCCAATGAAAGAGATCTTCAGAATGTTCTGCCATATGGGTGAAGCTCTCATGCCCAATGAAAGAGCTTGATGATTGAGACTCTGCAATGGCTGAGTGTTCATCATCAGAATTGGTTCCTTTGGCTAACCTCCGATAGTTGACATGGGGAATGGCTCCTGTTTGTGTCCGAGTGCGTTGGTAGACTCCTTCAAACTCGTTAGCGATTTCTCTGACGGTCGGTGAATGACTTATCTCAGAGTCGTCGGAACTAGGACCTGAGACTTTCCCTCTGCCGATCACATTGATAGTGACCTCAGGATATTCGGTCTCTGGAGACTTCTTCCTGTGAGAACGTCGTTGTTGGTTGGGCAAGGCAACGTTTGTAAATTGGTCGAACACTAATTGTTTGGTCGCATATGAACAACATTGACATCCCGAGAGAACCGTAGGAATCAGCCGTTCACATTGGAATGAACGAATGACTTGTTGTATCGGTCTTTCTCTCGATATGAGCTCTCTCAAATCTGTTGTGAAGATTCGAGGAGAACTACTCACAGATCGTGAGGTTTGAATTGGAACCCCCAGTCTATGATTGGACAAGACTGGCTCTTGGTGAACATGGATCTGGTTGAGATGCCTTGAATCTATGAACTTCTTATATCTGCCCCTCAACCTAGTCGCGCTACGCAGAAGTATGCGGGGTTCGGGGCAGCGGCCCGAAGCTCCACGATATACACCAGGTTCGGTATTGAATTTCGCCACCCGAACGCATGCCTAAGCTCCAGGTGTTGCTGGTGAAACGTAGTTCTGAGGGCTGCGTTCAGTCTTATTCACACAGAGCCTATGTTTGGGCTTATGGATGCGAGGCTTGCGTTCTGAAGCAGAAACACAGAGCACATGGTTGCGTTTAGGCTCACAAACACGAAGCTCGTGTTGACTTGAGGATCGGCATTCTCGGAGATGTGCTCGTCGTAAGGATCTCCTCCTCCGTCGATCGGCATTTTTCTTAGCCTGCTTCAAGGCCTTTGTCGCCTCAATGGGCATCTTTCGACCCGATACCCGTCGTCTTGGCACGGGTTTGGCTGAAGCTGAGCCCACTCCATCAGGGGAGGGGCTGTCCGAGCAGTCTTCCTTAGTTGGTTCGGCTGCAATTGGAGCAATTGGAGCTTTAGTCTCTTTGGAGACTTTGTGGATCTTGCGCATAGCCTTGGGGCTAAGGGATCCGGAGGAGATAGCCTCCTCAAACTTGGCTTGATCAAACTCTACCACGAGAGTTTCGACGGTTGTTCCAGTGAGATGAACATCGAATTGCGCCACCACTTCTTCGTCACAGAAGCTTGTCCCCAGCAGAGTCGCCATCTTTTGTTACTTGAAAAATTTGTAGTAAAAAGACAATGAAGGAAAATTTGATTTGTATTCCTTTAATCTCAATTACAATTGGATTTCCTGATTACAAAAGAGAGGAGAATGATCTGGATTCTCCCCTTTGTTTAATTCTGGGTTCTTCACGGTGGCGATGGAGTGCCTCCCTCGAATGCTCGCGTCGAGTTTGCTCTCCGTTGACGATTGTTTGCGTCAAAAGTTGGTTTTGTCATGGAATTCATTATATCTTCAGTCGATTACAGTAAATTCAAAAAAGAGATAGCCTTTTTATAAGACTTCTTTTACACAACAAAATAAAAATTACAACTCTTGGGAAACAAACACAGGATCGTTGTTTGGATCGCTGCTTGCGTGAGATCTTTGCCTGTGCCGGGGGTGCGTTAGCTCGTGGACCACCAAATCACAGATTCTGATCGAATCGTGAGGGGTTTATGATTCTGACTTCGTTTATCGAAGTGAGAACTTGAAACGATATCTTATCAAGGTAAGATAGTCGTTCTTCTTGAAATCAAGTCAAAGCCTGAATATCAAGGAGTTACAGAAGCTCGAGTACTCTGCCCTCTCTGCTCTGAAATCAGCCTGTGGATGCTCTCTGATCAGCCTCCTCCATAAAAATGGCCTTCGGGGGATATTTATAACCTCCAAGAACAGTTGGCGAAAAACAGGCTCGCGAGACAGCATTTGCTGTCTCGGCTGTCGAGACAGTGTTTGCTGTCTCGGCGGGCGAGACAGTGTTTGCTGTCCCTCGACCCGCGAGACAGGAAAGCTGTCTCGGAAACAGTAAGCGTCATGGCAGTTTTCGCTTTTAACTAGCGTTCCATGCTTCAAACCTCTGTTATTTGCCAGTTACCACGTGATTTCTCGACCACGACGTTTCCCACGTTCTTTGAACTCAGCTTAGTGCCACGTGTAGAGCCAGTTACAAGCGCGTTTTTTGCACCATCTGAGAACTGGTCTCGCGGTGCGAAGACAGTAAACTCCTGTTTCGCCACGCGCGAGACAATAAAGACTGTCTCGCACGGCGAGACAGTAAAGACTGTCTCGCGTGCGAGACAGTCTATACTTGTGTTCTTTTTGACATTTTGGATGACTTCCTTTTGAGCTGTGTTTGGATATCTCTCAGCATTTTTTGACGCCTATAACGATCCGATGCCTTGTTTCACTGGAACGTGGTCTTCTCCTCACGATTTGACGTTGTGGAGAACTCTGAACGAGTTTAAAACTCTATGAAAGAGTTGATTTAACCGAAAGTCGGTTATAAGCCAAGGATGAAGAAGATCTTGTTGCCGATCTCCAAAGCTCCAGAAATGCTCTAAGGATCCTGTTGACTAGCCAAGAAGGTCCAACCGACCGACCCTTAACTGAATTGATTTTTCGTTATTTATAGGGGATTAAGGGGTGTAACCACCTCCTTAATTCGCTCCTAAGTGGGGCTAATGGGATGTAACCGCCCCTTAAATCACTCCTGAGTGGAGTTGTGATCCCCTCAGATCGTGGGAAACGGTTTTGGAACCGTTCAGCTCGTGTTTGAACGAGTCAAACGCAGGCCCGCGTTCTGGCATGAATTTTGTGTCCAAACGCAATGCCTAAAAGCTTGAACGCACCATCTGAAAGCTCGGACGCAGCGGCCGGAAGCTGCGTTAGCATCTTGTTGGAAGCTGTGTTTGGCAGCTTGGAAGCTGCGTTTGGCAGCGGATGGAAGCTGCGTTTGGCAGCGGATGGAAGCTGCGTTGACAGCATGTTAGAAGCTGCGTTGGTAGGATTTAAGAGCTGCGTTTGGTAGCGGATAGAAGCTGCGTTGGCAGCTTTGGAGGCTGCGCTTGAGCTGCGTTTGCAGCGATTTGGAAGCTGCGTTGGCAGCGTTAGAAGCTGCATCTGAGCTGCGTTTGTAGCGATTTGGAAGCTGCGTTGGCAGCATTGGAAACTGTATCTGAGCTGCGTTCGTGGCTATGAACATGGTGCGTCTTGATGCTGGTACGTGAGGAGGACTCCCACGTCTTGGTTTGAAGAGACCGTCGATTTGTAGTCTCTTTCTGTCAGAGCGTTGCAAAGATCGTCGTTTTGTAATCTTTGCTTTAGCTCTCTGATATATAAGAGTCGTCAGATTGTAACTTCCGATGTTGATTATGAAGGCTGTTTGATTAGAGCTTCCATCAGTTGTCGTGAATGTCGTCAGATTGTAACCTTTAGCGATCTACGTGAAAGTCTTCAAATTATAACCTTCTGGAAGTCGTCAGAGTGTAACTTTCATCATTGGTGTTTTGATGGGGATCAGCTATCTATTGTGATTTTTAGACAGCCTACACAAGGTCTATGGTACCAAGCTTTTCCCTCGCTGATTATGAGGATCAACGTTAATAATCTTTAATATCGCCTTGGGAATAGGTACGACTCCTGCCTGCGCATGAACTTCTGGGTGGTCTGTCCCGAATTTCAAAGTGACCATATTCGTAGTCACTTTCTTCTGCGCCTTTTCTTTCTTCAGGACCCCTGCATCGTAAAGGGCCTAGATTTTTTCCTTGAGGACATAACACTTAGAGGTAGGATGATGAACCATCTTATGGTACACACAGTAGTTGGGATCATCTATCTTGTTCAGTTCCTCGGTCCTCCTTACCTCTGGGAGCTTTATTATGTTACTCTTGACCAGGGTGTCGAGGGTAGCAACAACTTGATCTTCTCGGAAGTCGTATTGTTTTTGAGAGCACGGTTCAGAAGAGGTAGATTTTTGCCTCTGAGCCAACTTTGAATGTGGAGTATTCTCAACAGCCATGATCTCCTTCCCCTTTGACTGAGAAGGATTTCTGGATGAACTTTGCTTCGGAGCTCCTCTTTTATGTTGTGGATTTTCAGCTTCCAACCTTTTGATCATGTTTTCTACTTGTTCATCCTGGCGAACAAGCTCTTTCCAAGTTCGTGTTTCCACCGCTCTAACCTTGGACAAAATGTGGATCGAGAGATTTTTATGACACATCTCGATCAACGTATTTTCAGGGACCTAATCACAACAATGTAGTGACCGATTCCTGATTCTTTTCACGAAGTCGTTGACCAACTCCCACTTTCTTTGCTTTTCAGCTAGCAGAGTAGACATAGATACTTTTGTGTCATCATCAAAGAAACGGGCCAGGAATACCTTCTCCATATCAGCCCACGATTTGATGGAACCTGGTTCCAACTTATGGAACCTGGTTCTAACTTGCAGAACCAATTGAAGACCACCCCTTTCAGGGTTTCAATGAATAGCTGAGTGAGAATGAGATCGTTTCCCGTGAGGAATCCTTTTTAAGCCAGGAAATAGTAGATATAAAAAAAGAACACCGGGATTTACGTGGTTCGGTCGACCAACTTCGACCTACGTCCACGGGGCAATAATACGAGAAATTCACTATGTATCAGGGAGAAATATAAGAGGAACCACTCAACTCTTGTCTCTCAATCTCTCAACCTCACATACATAATCAACTCTTATATTCTCTCTAAAGCTCACTCCTTGTAATCTTTTGAACGGACAAAGAATGCGAAAACCCTCTCCCAATGATGTAATCTTTTGCATGGACAAAGACTACGAAACCCTCGCATGTTTATGGATATGATCGAAGAACAACCGTTATTATTCGTTTAGGTGGGTTTTCGGTTGTGTAACATCTTCAGCACGTTTAAGGATAACCCCACATGTTTATGGATGACCCCAAAGAGTTCTAAAAGCCAATCTTATCAGAAAATATGTCGGGAGCTGACCTGTGCATGAGTTACTTCGAAGTGACTCGGAATTTCTGAGTCACATTGAGGTGACTCGGATTTTCCGAGATAGTTTGTACTATCTTCGGTATTTTTGCTTTACTTTTCTCGTCGGAATGAGGTAATTCAAGTTGCGTTGGAAAAGCTGTAGAAGAGACCTACAACTTTTGTCTTTTGCGATTTTTCGAATTCGACGTGAATCATGGTCAAAATTTTATTTCTTTTTGAACCATGCTTCTAAATCTCGTTGTTGTTTCCTCGCTTCGTATTTTCACGCGCTTCTTCCACTCTGTGCGCTTCTTCGCCTCTCTTTGATTCGGATAATCCTTTCCGAATCGGATAATAGTGTTCATCGCCTTCTCTCCATTTCGAACTACGTATGAGAACCTATAAACAATTTTTTGACGCCTACAGCTGGTGAAAAGCGAAATATCAAACTTCGGACCCGAAGAAGTCATCATTCTCTAACCACGATCAAAATTCAAATCAGTTACTGTAGAGATTGAATTTGATAAAACCGATATAAAAAGCAAACTCAGCATGTCGAAAAACCCTAGGAACGACTCCTGGATCATCAAAATTCGCCTCCAAATATTCGATCAAAGGACAAATCAATCTCAACCGTTGGATCTGTGTAGAGTAAAAAATATTAAATTAAGTAATATATTATTAAAATATTATATTAAATATATTACTCATATATTATATCAATTATTATATAATGTAGCATACTAATATAATATAATAATTAATAATATTAATTAGTAATTATAGTATAACATATTATACTTTTGTATAAATAAAATAATATATTATATTAAATATTATATTATTAAAACATTATATTAAATATATTGATCTTATATTATATTACTTATTATATTGTATAACATGCTAATATATATAATATAATATAATGCACTATAATAATTAATAATATTAATTAGTAATTATAGTATAACATATTATATTTTAATTTAAAGTAAAATAATATACTAAACCAATTGGATAAGTTAATTTAGAAGTAATTAATAGATAAAATTATATTTTAATAATGTGTCATATCATTAATTATTCCGCATAAATTGTCAAATCAAAAGCTCAAATTGTGCCATTATCCCAGTTATCTTATTTTACCTCATTCAAAATATCCCAAAGGGATAAAATTGTTCTATTGAAATAATTTTTCTACTTGGCCCCAATTTGTCCCAACCAATAACGCCCCTAACGAATATACGGATGGACGTGGGTTTAATTTTCAGAGGAAATGCAAAAATAATAATTTTGTAATTTGCAGTTACGTTGCTATGAAAGTCCTTCGTAAATTGTAAAGGTTTAATGTGAAGAGTTGGAAACTTTACAGGGAGCATGCTGCAATTTATCCCCGAAGGCCTGAACTATTTCCCCTCGGGCCTCCAAAGACTCCAGGCAATTGGGGAATGACGACGACGACGACGACGATGAGCGCGCTCAAAAACCTAGAGCAGCTCCAGACCCGCATCCTCAACCGAATCACGAGTCTCGAGCTCTCCCTCCAATCTCGAGACCTCTCCTCT
>NC_033797.1:144312887-144318712 GCF_001876935.1 Asparagus officinalis | reverse complement strand
GCATCCTGAGGTCCCTCGGCGCCAAAGACTTCGTCTTTAAGAGAGTCGCCTGGGACTACTACGATCGGAGCATCGAGGAGCGGAGGCAGATCCTGGGGGCTGCCTCCGTTGATCATCTCTGCAAGAGCATCGTGCTTGTGAGTTTCGTCTCTCTCTGTGTCTGTCTCTTTCGGGCATTTCGTCGAACATGATTAATTATTTGAAGCAGAAGGAGCGAACAACTTCAAATTTGATTATTGTAAGTACTCCATAGGATTGGTGGAATGCGGAGAGAACACAACGAACAAAATTTCTTTAATCATATTTGATCCGGGTCATTTGATTTGAAATTTTTCATACACGGTGCTTGCGGCCTATTTGGTTCACACTTGTTTGAGCTTAATTTCAAATAGGTGTCATGACATGTTTACGATCCACGGGAAGAAGGAGAAATAAAGAACAGCACTTTTTAACTTTTGGTTACGCTAATTTCATTAGGTTCAAGTTTTAACTGGAAATAAGAGCCAAAGCCCACATGTTAGGAAATCTTAAGACTTGTCTTAGGAAGTGGCCCGACCTATAATCTCACTGCTGCAGGAGAGTAGCTCCATGATTCAGATTAGGCTAAATTACCGGATTGGCCTATAAAGTAACACCCCTATACCAACACCTACACCAACAAAGCATGAAAACTGACGCTGGCGACGACAACACCTAAAGTGACATACTTAACCAGTAAGGTCCGCTCCGGTCACTGTATTTTGGATTTGAGCGGAAAAATAAACAAATTGTTTTTAGCTTTTTCAATTTCCCAGCCAATTGCTTTTTACTCTTATTTTCTCTCTATTTTCTTTTTATTTTTTTCAGTGGTTTTGATGAGTGATTTTGTCTTGCGGGTTAGTTTGATGGACAATATACAGGGCGGTTGGAGGGTTAAATGGGGAATTGTGACTATCTTATCAATGTTGAAAACCATCCCATTTGTGAAGAGATGGTTCATAGGATCCCTATTGTTTTATGACTCCACTCTCTTTTAACGGGCATGTGAAATTTAGGAGCAATTTTGGTAATGGTATTTTTTTCGAGTTTTATCGGTATTCAACAACGAAAAACTCTTTAACCCAAAATTTTGAGACTGGCTACTTTATTTGACTCTTACATCAACTTTATTTGAGTTATCTCCTCTGTTAAGTTAAATGTTCATATGTGTATTAAGCTATATTTTACATCTGCTACCTATCACATCCCTCCTTATCCTAACTTAAGAAAGGCAGTAATGGCAATAAAACAAAATAAAACACTGATGAAGCTAAAAGGATGGCATCAAAAGTTCAGTGGAGGTCCCTCATGTATTGGTCAAATATAAATTGGGATTTTAATGTTTGGGAGTCATCAATTGTGGCTCTACCGTTACCTCTGTTATCAACTAAGATCTTTTTTTTTTGCAAACTTTTGTAAATCTTGCTTATGTAGTGATGACGTGGCCTTGCCATCAGCAAAAAAGCTGGTGAAAGCAAAGTTTGTTTTGCCACATCAACAAAAAGTTGGTGATATCCTAAGTTCGTATTAAACTTGGACTTTCCCTTATTTTTTTGCTTAATATGATAGTGCCATGGCATGGTCACATCATCGCAATATCAACAAGATTCAACGAAAGTTTGTAAAAAAGATCTAGGCTCAACGAAAGTTTGTACAAAGGATCTAGGCTGATGATAACATTAAGAACCCCCACTAATAGCTTCCAAACATTAAAACCCAAGTTATATTTAGCTAATACATCAGTGACCTCTATTGAAGTTTTGTCAACGATGGCCTAGTGCATGCTCCCACTATTGTGTACTTAGGAGACAGTAAGATCTACGAAAAACTTACCCATACGTGCATAAAGACTATTTTCAGGACTTGAACCCATGACCTCCAAGTCACAGGACCATAAGCTGATCGTTGCGCTAAGGCTCACCCTCCAAAAAGAGGGGTGCAACATGAGTATTTTTATCGATATTCACTTTCTAAATTATAGATATTTTTAGTTTTATTACAAATAATCATAATTGTTAATTTACTTTAAAATTTTTCTTATTCTAATCTCCATTGAAAATATTTCCTATGTTCAAATTCCATTGTTTTGAGTTTGGAAAAGACTTTGGACGTTAGAGTATCAAATTATCAAATTAATGTCAACTCCAATTAGGTGGTAAATGGAGGGGATCTAATTCTCCCAATCCTAATCATTCATTTTAATTTAGAGGGAACATATTACGCTATGTAGGATTTTCACTATTGGAAGAGTGGTTTTCAAAACGGTGGTTTACATGACAATACTGACAAAACCACTATTTTCAAAAACACTTGCAATAATAGAAATTCTATGTGGCTTGACCACATCTCTCTAAATTAGAATGGATGATCAGGATTGAGAGAATTGGATCCTTTCCAATTACCACTTAATTGGAGAGGATTTGAATCCAAACATCTTTGGTATAAAATTGTCAAAATAAGACTCTTAAGGTATCGAAGTTAAAAGAGAGTGCAAGACTGGGGAAAATTAAGTGCAAATGACTCCTAACTATTTCCCTCAGCATCCAATGACTCCAACAAATTAGGGACGACGACGATGAGCGTGCTAAAAAACATAGAGCAACTCCAAATTTCGTACCCTTAACGGAATCACGAATCTTGATCTTTTCCAATATCGAAACCTCCTCCTGATCTTCGATCACCACTCCGCCACTGCCCACGGAGGCGAGTTGACCACGACGACGGTGCCTTGCCTCTTGGGGATCCTAAGGTCTCTTGGCGCCAAAGATTTCGTCTTTAAGAGAGTTGGCTCTGATTACTACGAGTTTCAAGGAGAGGAGGGAGATCCTGGGGGCTGTCTCTATTAATCGTCTCTGCAAGAGCATCGTGCTTGTAAGTTTCTCCTCTCTCTTGGGCATTTCGTTGAACATGTCTCCGTTACTTTAAGAAGAAGGAAATAATTTTTTGTTAGCTAATTGCAGGCTAAATTAACCGAATGATATCATCTTTAGGTAATATTTGTGTTTATGATAAGTATTAGTCTTTTTTGGGATAAATGGGATGATATCCTTCATTACATTGAGGTGTTTATATACAAAACTAGGGGGAGTAGATCTAGTATCCCAAGTAATATAAGACTTAAAGAAATGAATACAAGAGTGCCTAGCTACAATATTTAACAACCCCTTCAAACTGTATTTGAGTTTGCCAAAGACAATTTGTCGAGAAAAAGTGAGCATGATGATTTGCTTGTAGGTAGGTGTTTGTTGCAATAGTGCGTGTGCTTGTTGGTGGTCGAAGATTGACGCTCGGCATGTATGATCGTGGGGAGCTTGTCCCAAAGAGCCTATCTAAGGGTAGCTTTACCAGAGAGCTGGTCAGAGGGATGCTGGCTTGGAGAGCATGCCAGAGGGGTGCAGAGAGCTGGTCGGTGGGGTGCTTGGATTGGAGAGCCGCTTGGTGGGGTGTTTGGTTTGGAGAGTTGGCTGATGGGGTGCTTGGCTGGAGGGGGAAGCTAGTTGGAAGACGATTCTTCGTGAGGAACAATGGCGGAGTCATGGTGATATGATTTTTTTTCCTGAGGGGAGCCAAATATGACCATCATAGAATACATTGATAAAAAACTATCAAATATGACAATTGATTAAAAAATAATATATAAAGGTATGAGAAATAAAAACTTGGAATAGTTTTTGTGATAATGTTTATTACAAACAATTTCTTTATTTGAAAAATTTAAATCTTATTTAGAACAAATGTAGTTTTTTGGTTAGTGTTTCAAAAGAGATTTAACTTTATGAAATTTAGGAGTCCTCCCAAAATTTTGCCTATATGATCAAAGAGAAAGTCCTATAGTATAGTTATAAGACCATCGATGCTTTATGGATTGGAATGTTAGGTAGGGAAAAAACATGTTCAAAAAATTCAGTAATAGAGATGAAAATGTTACGATGGTCTTATGAGCACATACTAAATGATAAGATAAAAATGAACGTATTGGAAGGGGATTAGATGTTGCTTCTATTGATGATAAAAATAGAGAGAATTGATTGAGATGATTTAGTTTTGTACAAGAAGGCTTCTTAGTGCATCAATTAGGAAAAGTGATAAAAACTTATTTAATAGAGCAAAGAAATCTTATAGTAGGCCTAAAAGAACTTGATTAGAAATAATTAAGAAAAATAGGATAATATTTAACTTAGCAAAATAAATGACCAAAATAGAATCTAGAATCTAAGGGAAGAGTATGATTCATGTAGCTCATCCTAAAATTTTGAGATAAAAACTTTGTTCTTGTTGTTATGCTACATTTTTGCTATCTACCAGTTTCAGAATCTTTCCAAGTAACATATCTTCATTCAAAATTTAAATGTCTAACTACACAAATCTTTAATAAACAAAAATATCTTCTTTTAGAACTAAAAAACTACTATCTAAACTAACTCTATCTTCGTTGGTAAGAACAAAGCATATTTTCGAATATTTTTAGGTTTCTTGACAGACATAATTAGGTAACCATAAATTCGTAAGAATGTCAGAATTTCTCTTAAAAAAAATTTATCGGCATGTGAATGAAAGCAGGAGAACTCCTCATAGCCTACAATTAAAAATCATGAGAACTAAAGCATGATAATTATTAAGCCCAACAACATTCATTGTAATATCGAGGAATAGCTCAATGACATTTATTGTAATATTCAAGAAATACTCTAATGGAATACATTGTAAATTTGGAAGTTAATTTGTTAGATTTAGATGGATTTTTTAATCTACTGTCTTTAGAGAGTCACCTAATTATCTACCTAATGCTAATAGTTTTTTTCCAAAAATCTTAGGAGGGCTATGACCAACCCCAACCCCCTTTCCTTCGCCGTTGGTGAGGACTGATGGTGGTTGCTGATGGAGTCAGTTCATTAATGAGGCGGAGATCACTGTGGGAGGCGGTGAGTCCTGTTTGACATCGCAGTGGCATATATATCTCTGACATTCCGTCGAACACCTTTTGTGAACCACTATCGATGGGCATCAAGCGACTATCGAAGATGAGGACGGTTGTAACTATCATTGTTGGCGGCAGAGTAGACGAGGGAGACAAAGATAGTCATTAGAGATGGGTAAGGGTGTAGCGAGGCTGTGCAAGAGGCTCGGTGAGTTTGCAGGTTGGTCAAGTAGCCGTGTGGGAGTTGGCTAGGTGGAATTTGGTTGAAGAATTTATTAGAACAATTACCATGCATCGAAGAACATGGAAGACGTTGAGGAATGAAGTTGTAAGAGGATTGCCCTCGGTAGCAGGAGACTTGAGTGCAAGAAGATATGTAAGATGTGATGATTGTTTGTAGATCAAGTATGGGGATTGCTATTGAGGATTTGTGAGGCTGCTGCAAGAGATTTTGAAGTGTTGTATTTTTTTAGCTGCTGCAGGGGTGATTTTTGGAGCTACTGTATTAGTGAATTTTGAGGGCGGTGGGGGTTGAAATGGCCTGTTTTAGTAGATAAAGGTGGTGATTGTGGGTGAGGGCTCGACAACGAGTGGCAGTGTTGTGGTGTTGGTTTTGGGTTTTGTGATTGGGGGTAGTGTGCGGGCAGAGTTGGTACGGGCGAGGAGTTATTGAAAGGTTGTGTTGCAAGTAGAGGTGATCTTAGGGATCTCCAGACTGTAGGGCGTCAACAGTGGCTAAGTTGTTAGGGAGGGAGGATCTCTATGATGGCCTTCACTGGTGGTTGCTTGATCACTAAGACATTTCATCGAAAAGTTGGTGGTTAAAAGATTTAATGAGGGATTTGGGGCAGGGGGAGGAGATCTCTCAGGTGAAATCTTATGCGAGTAA
>NC_033797.1:144301386-144312878 GCF_001876935.1 Asparagus officinalis | reverse complement strand
CGGTGTTAGAGTGGCATTGCAAGGGTTCGATCGTAGTAGGAAATGGAGTGCAGAGGTGGTTGGGTATTATGTATGATTTGGAGCACATGATGGATTGTTATTTGTGGTGCCTGTTGGTGAGGGATTGAGTAGGCATAGTACGGGTAAGTGCTGCTGCTGGCCGTATTTAGGATAACTGCAGCAGGGCCACGAGCAGGATCGCGGATAGGGATGACTAGAATTTTGCTAGCTAGGTGTTGGGTTGTTGCTGGTGGCCTATGGTCAAAGCCAATGTTGAAGCTGCTGAGGGAAAGCACGCAGATGAAGTTTGCTGCGAAACCCCCTCAACAGCATTGAGGTCGAGGAATAAGGAATTGGCCTCTCTAGGATGAAGAAGATGGCTCTGATACCATGATAAGTATTGAGCTTTGAGAGAAATGAGATGATATTCTTGTGACGCCCCTGTTTTCACTCATGACTGCAGTCCAAGGTGAACCCAGAGATGTCAAACCTGTCATACACCCACACTGTGTAATAATAAGTTTCACCGATCACAGTAATATCCTCTAGTGGGGTCAAATAAAAGCGTAGGTACAAAACAGGCAAAGAAGTAGAACGACAATAATAGACATGATAAAGAGGATGATATCTCATAAATAAGGTCATGTCTCAACTGAAAATAAACTAAAATACATTTAGAGTCTGCAATAACATACGATGTCTCAACATGAATCAAAACGAAAAGTCGAACTAAGACTCATTGCCTTTACAAAATGGAAATAAACTCTGAATCTGAATAAAATTTAAAACTACAGTGGAGCCTCTAATAAATCTCTCGGGACGACGACTATGCAAGAACTCCGTCATCCTGCGGCTTTTCAGAACTCTGAGCTACCTGAAAGGTTATTTTTAAAAGAAAAAGAAACAACAAGAGCGTCAGAGCGTTACAGTAAGATTACCCCCATCCGCCCCCAGGGGAAGGGCTGTTAGGATGGAGTGGAGGCTCTATCTATTAAGCATAGTCTACCTAGATTTATTTTCCTCGTATCTAAGCAGGGTTAACATTTAGAAACCTACAACACGAGACGTAGTACGTCGAGCGAAATAATCCAAACAAGGAAACCCTCATGTATATACCATAAGTCTCCAATTGTGAATCTCTAATCATTGATCCCAACTAAGAAGTAAAAAAAAGACAGTAAAAGAAACAAGATATCAACACATCGTATTTATAATATCTTCCACAATCACTGGAGAGATAGAATAAAATACCAACACATAATTTTGTATACTTTCAGAAGTAACGTATCTCAGTTATATAGTTCACTGATAGATCATATTTATAATCGGTATCTGTCATACTTAGGCTATCAAGTAATTGTCTCAGTACGACGGACTATCCTATAGGTATCCTGAACTGTGTACACGGTTCATTAGTCTCATCGCGATCTCAGTGCATAACATGAGTGCGGGACGGACTACCAAATAGGCATCCTAGAAATATGGCTCACGAGTCTCATCGCACCCTAGTGCGGGACGGACGGCTAGATCAAGCCTCCTAAAATCCGACTCAATGGCCTGTACATATGGAATATCGACGCACTACCTCATGTAGTACTGAACTGAGTTCATCAACGATATCCACCTCATATAAATCTTTGTATCTCTGGCATGTCGATGCACTATTCCATATAATACTGAGCTATGCTCATCAATGATAGTTATCTCATGTATAAACCGTGTAGATCTAGTGTGTCGATGCACTATCCCATATAGTACTAAGCTGTGCTCATCAACGACATCCAACATGTATATGAACTATATCTAATTCAAATATGATCTAATCAAAATTCATCATAATCCTCTTGGGATTCTTAAATGTATAACATAATATATTCATGACTATACGTATAACATCAAGCAGCTCAAAACTCCGCGAACGCACCTCAAAACGGCGCAACACAGCTCCACAAAACGAGCAGGAAAAACAGACGTGACATCTGTTAGTAAAACAAATATATATTTCTCTAGGAAAACTATTTTTATAAATAGTTTTCTGTTTTGAAAACTAGATTCACACATCTTTCAAATGACATAAGTTTGGTTCAGTTTGGAGTTTATTTGTTATCCCAAATCTCTAGTTAAACATTATATATGTGCAGCTATTTTTCTACAGGACATGTTGTTAGTAAAAAGATCATATCTTTCTCTATACAAATGATTTTTAAGATTTGTCTTCTGTTTTAGAAACTAGATACATATATCTTTCATTTGGCACTGGTTTGGTTAAATTTGGAGTTTATTTTCTATTTCGAAATCTCAGTTAAACATGATACAATTGCTACAGTTTTCTGTAAAAAATATTTATTTAGTACATCTCTTAAATTTCTCATATATAAATGAAATTATAAAAAACCCTAATGATCATGATCATGATACTATCATAAATAACAAGAAATTTTTTTTTACTAATTTAGCATTGGTTTATGTTTTAACATCAAAAAATTAACTTTTATCACATCATGTTAAGATTCAAGCATGAAAACACATATTCAACATCATATTAAACATCTAACTAGTTATTTAACTATGGGGAAGGGTTTGGATGAAGATAGTCTTGCCTTAGACGTTGTTCTAAGCCTCTGAAATAACCAGCAACCAAAAAGAAGTGCAACCAAGCCGTTTTTTCCTTGCTACACGTTGATGATCTCGCCCTCGTGTCGATATTTGCTACACAGCTCTCAAAATTCTTAACTTTAGGGCTAGAGATTTAGAGAGAGGAAGAGGGGCTGCTAGGGTTTGAAACTATGATGTAAGGATGTAAATTTTCGTGAAAACACATGATTATATATATGCAAACCCGAACTAAACTCGTTTGACCCGAACCAGGAATCCTAATCTGACTAGGAAAATGACCTTCAGTATTTTAGCCATAACTTTCACGTCCGATCTCAAAATGAGGTGATCTACGACTTGTTGGAAAGCTCTTGAAGATACCTACAACTTTTGTCTTTTAAGTTTTTTCCAAATTCCAACTACATCTGTGAGAAAAATACAAAATCTCTCCGCTGGTCATAAATTTTCAGATTTATACATCGAGCATGAATTGTGCATTTGCTCTTATATATATACATATATACATTGAATTGATCTCAAACCAATTCCTAGCATACTCAAAACATCATAATATGTTATTTATAAATATATAACATATTTATTATTATTTATCACAAAATATTCAAATTTTTGGGTTTTACATTCTCCCCCCTTAAAAGAATTTCGTCCTCGAAATTCAGAAATCATACTTAAGCAAATAATAATACTAGAAAAGAACGTAGAGGGTCTAATTTAACCCGCAAACATAAACATCTCAGAATATTTATTCTTGATAAGCATATAGGGATATTTATATTTAACAATCCAGGATGACTATATTCCCACTCAACCCTTAATCGAATGGATCTAGTACGTCGGGCGAAAAATCCAAACAATGAACCCCCATATATATACCATGTGTTCCAAAAGATTAAGAATTAAGCGGAAATATTCTCATTCTAGCGTTAAATCTAAATATAACCACACAAATAATCGCACACATAAATCAATCCACTTCCTCAATAGGTGCAGGAAGTCGCGCGACATAACATATTTGCGCTCCCGAGAATCATCCTCGATGTCAACATTTAACCATCTAAAATGTAAATACCCCCACTTAACCCCTAACTAAATGGAACAATTCTCCGATTCCACCGAACTTTAACTAAAGGTATCACCTTGTTTCTCAACTTCTTGTCCTCCTTGGCAAGAATACATATAGGAATCTCAATAGTAGTCAGATCCTCCTGAATCTCGATCTCTGGTGCGTCTAATACTCGCTGCTCCTCCTCGTCGCGTAGGTGCTTCTTAAGCATCGAAACATGAAAAACATCGTGTATGCTCGACATGGATGCTGGTAGGTCTAGCCGATATGAAACAGCCCCAATGCGCTCAATAATCAGGAATGGTCCAATATACCTCGGGGCAAGTTTTCCTCGTCTGCCAAAACGCTGAACTCCCTTCATTAGTGATATTTTCAATAACACATAGTCCCCAACTTGGAACTCTAACTGTCGTCGTTTATGATCTGCATAACTCTTCTGACGACTCTGTGCTGCAAGAATGCGCTCTCGAATGACTGCTACCTTCTCCGTAGTTTGCCTCACAAGTTCTGGTCCAAGCAATAGGCTGTCATCTGGTTCTGCCCAACAAATAGGTGATCTACAAGGCCTCCCGTACAATGCTTCATACGGTGCCATCCCAATAGTCGCTTGGTAGCTATTATTATAAGCGGATTCGATTAATGAGATGTGGTTCTCCCAGCTACCCTGGAAATCAATGACACATGCTCGCAACATGTCCTCTAATATTTGGTTTACTCTCTCCGTCTGTCCATCTGTCTGTGGGTGAAACACACTAGAATAAGATGATCTGCTACCGAAAGAGTTCTGGAAGCTTCTCCAAAAATGTGAAGTGTTTATATAGAAGACTAGGAGTGGTAGATCTAGTATCCCAAACAATATGAGAGACTAAAAGAAAGGAATACAAGAGTGCCTAAACTACATATTTAATAGCATGAATACAGATATCAAACAATAACGCTAAAACCATTAGATAAGTAATACCTGAGGGTTATTAGTATGTGGAGAGAAGTGCATATTCCTTTTATGCATTTTTGTGCTAGATAATAATTGGGAATGTGTATTTCTGACTTCAATTTGATTAAACTTTACGGAATAGCTGAAATGTGGAAAAACCACTAAACACTATAAGGATATCTGATTGGTCAAAGAAAGCAAATACAATGGGGTGTGTCTTATGCGCTCATGTAGTGGTGTGCGTGTGTGTGGTGTGTGCGTGTGCGAGTATGGTTGCATGTGAATTAGATATCATTGAATAATTGAGTTATGAATGAGCTTTAGTTTCAGTTATTCTTGTATCAAAAGAAGAAACTTTCACAAGTGTATCAGCTAAATGATTGAGAAGGATGGTTCAGTAGCTTTCTGTCAAATGTACTTATGCTTTATTGCCAGTACATGCATGATCTATCATCGAAAGAAGGTAGCAACGTCTGGTTGAAATGCAGATTTTCTTTTGATGATTATAAGTTACTTTAGATTTATGTGTAGGGCGTGGGGGAGTTGGACGCACACGATGTGCATGCCTCCTCCCACATTGTGACGGTTAGTGCCACAATCAAAGAAACTGCAAAGGCAGTTTATGTCATGAGTACAAAACTACCAAATGTTAAATCTCTATAATATGAGATATGCATCCTCCTATGATTGCATAAGAATGAAAAAGGAAATAGATAAGAAACAATAAACACTGTGGCCAAAACTTGAGAATTAGAGAGAGACACTTGAGTTGTGGGTCGTATCTTCCTCTTCTCTTGGTAATCAAGGATCCGACAGCGAACTTAAGGGGTCACGAGAATCTGGCCAGTGGTTAAGATCCTGACACTGCATTGAATCAATAAGATATTCTAAACTCTGGAGTTTCCATTTCGATGAAATTTATGTAAATCTTACAGTATGCTTACATCCGAGTCTGTGCAACTATCAATGTCCTGGATTATATTTGGGTCAGCAATACTTAACTCGACAGATCCATAACCTGAAAATACTAACCCTTTATTTTATGGATATGCAAATAACAATCCATAATATCTGTCTTGACTAAATATAAATCAAGAATCAGGTACAATTTGGTATATTTATACTTGTGTCTCTGATTGGTCGTGGTCTATCAATGAAGCTCTCTGTAACTCCATGGGCCATGGATCAAAAGATCCTAAATCAGAATCATTGAACTCCTCTATAAGTAACACACAAGGTTACATAACTGTTTTGCAGCCGGTAATTATACTTCTTCCTGACACGACAAAGACAACCTAGACAACTTCCTGAATGGCCTAAAACAGAATTACACTTAACCAAGACAGGATGGCTTCTTCTCGAAATCTCTATCCATTGCGGATATATGACTGGTTCCCCATGCTTGCAACCTACTAGTATAATAAGCTCCACATAACCAGCAGTTACCATTATGTCCTCTACAACCTGGCACTCATGATCGCATCTGCCACCACTGCATTAACTCCATTAGTATTGCACTGCACAAACCAATAGGAGCTATATTCTTTAAGTAAATCTGAAGGCAAACATACTATGTAACTTTAGAGACAGGTTAGTCCATAAATATAACCAAAATTTTTTAATTTGGTTGTAGTCCTAAAATTCACCATATGAAACATGTCAAAAGTTTGTGTTCCTTAAGTGAGGGTGAATATTAGCTCTTACTGTATGCCTTGAAACAGCTGTTGCCATCTTGACTAATTATAGTTAATTGAGGTTGGCGTGTGAGCTAGTGTTATCAAAGGCGCGTGGCTCGTTGCGCTTCATGCGCCCATTGATGCGGGGTGGTGGCAAAGTGCCACACATCTAATGCAATAAGGCGCATACAAGGCATAGCTTCATATATTTTTGTGCTTTAACATTTTAATCGGTTCTTTATAATGAGTAGCTCATATCCTAAAAAGAAACATAAACCCATTGGGCCTTTTAATAGCCTGATTGAGGACCCTAACTCGTTCTCTTATACTATTTGATTATGCTTCGATACTACTCTTGGTTTGATTAGGGAAATTATGATCTTCGCTACTTATTGGGTGTGTTACCATTGTGCATTAAGATCTTATGCCATAATTTGGGAGTAGATTTATTTATCTTAACATATTTATGTGAAAATTCATGAACATGTTCTTTTGTGCTTGATTACTTATCTTGAAAAATTGTGTGTGCGATGTGCGTTTCGCTTCACTTGGGTGCGTGCATCACATTGCACCTTGCGCATAAAGGGACTTTGCCCCTTGCATTGCGCCACACACATTGATAACACTGGTGTGAGCCCAATAAACTTTTTTTCACATTTATATCACATCCTTTATGTCTTAGGTTTTACCATTTCACAAATTTGTATGGCTTGCTCAACCAGATCATAACTCTTAGTTATGGGTCCCTATCTTTGTCTCCATGTTCAGTTGAAACCGAAGAAGCTGACAGGTATTAGTAAATAAATTTCAGAATTAAGGATAACAATACTTTTGACGGGGATTAGTAGGTGATTTTCAAAATCTACCTTTACTTGCACATTCTTAAGTTAGCAACATTTTCCCAAATTACCTGATTAATTCTAAGAAAGTGTAGAGTTGTTATAAAGTAGTTTCCTAGACGTGTTACTGCACACACATGAGATAAAAAAAAGTTCTGATTAGATCAGATAAAGTATCCAAATATTCATCCAGAGGTGATAACTTATATTTTGAAAGAATAACATAAAATAATTATGATACCCATGTGTTAGCCTCATCTTTCTAAATCATTTGATAGTAACTAATCAGAATTCTATTTTGGCTAAACTGATAGATGGGATCTTTTTTTACTCCAACTGGTGCTTTGATGCATAGTATAAGATGGTTCTGTCTAGTACGTGCATTTTTTTTTGCTTGAAACAATCTGAATAATCACTCTAGTTAGCCATGACTACTACAATCACTCTAGTTAGCCATGACTACTACAATGGTTGAAGGTTCCAACTGGCTTCATTATCTTCTATGGTTCCCGAGGCATACGTGTCACATATATACATCGCAAAAAGAAAAGGAACATGGAAGGAAGTGATTTTATACAAGCCATTCATATAGAGTCTGATTGCATTCACTTTTGGTGGACAAATAGACCAAGGAGCAAAATGCAATCAAACTACTTTTCATCCTTCTCGGAAAGAAGACATTAAGCTTGTTGTTGAGCTTCTTTTATTTTGGGATCTTTGCCACTAATATAATCTTGACTTCTTTTTTACTTATTTCATCAAAACATTTGTTTTCCTCAGGTCAATACGCAAGCACCTGCTAGTGTTACCGATTGCCGGGATCCTAACAATTCAAAGTATTATGTTGTTGTCGTTCAGGTATTTCACTATTTGTTACTTGTTGATGTTTGTGCCTGCTGTGAAATGTTTTTTCGCTGTGAAGTGTTTTTAACTTTATCAAATTTACTTTGTTGTAGTATACGGCTCGACTGAATGCTGAAAGTATCAAAAATTTCCTTTACTCACTCAACGGCCAGAAGATAGCCAAGAAGAAATTCAATAGTAAGCCTTGATTTCGAGATCTTACTACATTTGGCTGAATTTGATTTCTTGCGTATTTGTAGATGTGTGTATGTTATGGCTTATACAGTTACATATTTATTCCTTATTATATTGCCAATATTTCAACTATAAATCCTATGACTATATTGTACTTATGCAGAGCATTAAACTCATTGAAATCGTCATGTATGAAAGTTAAAATTTATGTTGCGAAAAATAAAATTCTGTCATGGTCACGGCAAATACTTGGAGATAAAGACTAAAGCATATATATTATAAATTCTATATAATATGCCCAGGATTATGTTGACTTGAAACAAGAAAATCACGACAGGAACTTTGATAAGAAGTGCTAATTCATTGAATTGAGAGATTTTAGAACAAAGACCAAGGCTACAGAATGCAACATCTTTATACATGGGAAGAACCTTTAATACTCCTATGGTGTAACTATCTTAGTTATGTCCACTTGCAAAATTGAAAATTGCATGATATACCATTAGTTTGGTCATTCAAACTCCATCCATTGTGATCTACATGCCTTCAAAGATTTATGAACAAAATTTTGGACGTGTTGCATATGTTTTACCTATGCATCATCGAGTGGTTGTAAAATTAATGTTTTTCCACTGTACAACTAAAGGGATGATGTGAAACATAAGACAGAGTCCTCAAACATCACAATTTTTACATTTTTAGATGTTTTAAGATATGTGATCATGATAAGCAAAATAAATCATTCATTAAGATATTGTAATTAATGGATCAAGAGGTCTACTTAATTGTGTTGGCAGGAAACCATTAATAGTTTTACAATCATTTAATGTATGGATAAAACATATCAACATGGCTATATGTTTATTTGTACACATTCTAGGGCATGCAAATCAAAATGAAAGGACTGGATCGTCCAATTTTGTGGTGCTGTATGTATTTTTATTGGTAGGTGTAACCAAACAAGTTTTCCCCCCATTGGAGTACTGAAGTCCCTCCCGTATGTATACATTTTTATGGAAAATGGGTATAAGGTTGAGCTCAATTTGCTAAATGGTACCAAGGGATAGCAATGGTGAGATTGATCTTGCTAGTCTCATTGGAAGATGTGGAGCTCACTACTCCTATCTATTGCTCACTCATTTTACTACAAAAGGTGGCAGCTCATATCGTGAATCCCTTGTACATTCATGCATATACAGATACATATGCACATGCATGTACAAACATAAATGTATTAATGTTTTAAAAAGCTCTTGCCTCGCTTGTCTTGGCTCCTGCCTAGGCTTAGGCGATACGTAGGCCGCCCGCCTAGATCTTGGGGGCACCAAGTAGAGTAGAGACCGCCTACACAAACTGCATTGCTTAGGTCGTGGCCATGATTTCCTTCGTTGCTATCTCCACGTCCTCTGACCTTTCTTGAACTCCTCTAGCCGCCTTCCTTTGACCTTTCTCGAACTCCTTTAGCCACCTCGATTGACTACGGACACCTCCAACTCCTCCGACCTTTAGCAAACTTTCTTCCACTTAGACAAAAAAGAAAGCCTTCTAGGCCTAGCGCCTAGGCGTTGTTGGCTATGATGCACGAATACCTATGATGCATGGATATGGATACGGAATACGGATACGACACAGACACGGATACGTGATACAACAAAATCCAAAAAATAGGATACGGGGATACAACTAGGATTTTTTTTTCAAAAAATTATTATTATATATAGGAAAAATTATAAAATTCAACCAACAATCTAAATTATGAATCTATCACAAAATAACAAGTTTGTAAACAAAAATGAATTGGAGTACATACTCATTCTATCACAAAATAACAAGTTTGTAAACAAAAAGGAATTGAAGTACATACTCTACTCATTCCATCACAAAATAACAAGTTTGTAAACAAAAAAGAATTAGAGTACATACTCTACTCATTCCATCACAAAATAACAAGTTTGTAAACCTCATAATGCTCATAACCCACTGTTGCATAGAACTCATATCATTCTAATTGTGCAAGAGACCTGTATACTCACTAGTGTAAAAATTAAATTTAAATTTCTAACCATGCATATCTAGATTAATCCATAATTTAAGCATTCTCAGTCACTAGTTAAGTCATAGACCTAGGTATAAACCTCATAATGCAGTCAATCAAAGTTAGTCCCTGTATAAACAAAATAAAGTGAAGAGATAGATAGACTCAGAGAGACGAAGATATTGAGAGAGAGAGACAGAGATATTAAGAAGTATCCAGATGGTATTTTACATCACCGGTCCCTGTATATAGCCCAACCTCATCAATAGGCTTCGTCACACCACTAAATTCACTAAATATCTACCTCAATGGCTTCCTAACAACATTACCCAACACATTAAGCCTTCCTCAATGGCTAAGAAATTCTCAAACGGAGATATTGAGAGAGAACCAGAGAGACGAAGAGAGAGAGAAGAGAACCAGAGATATTAAGAGAGAGAAAGAGAGAGATGGAGATATTGAGAGAGAGAGAACCATAGAGACGAAGAGAGAGAGAGAGAAGAGAACGAGCGACGACGGTGGAGCCGCCGAATCGACCAGATCGAGAGAGAAGACAAGATCAAGATAGAGATCTTACCTAGCGAGAGAGAGACCATAGAACGAGCGGCATCGGAGAAGACGAGATCTGAGGACGAGATCGAGTGGCGTCGGTGTCGGAGATTTGAGGATGAGATCGAGCGGCGTCGGCGTCGGAGATCGAGGACGAGCGGTGTCGGCGTCAGAGATCGAAGACGAGATATGAGGAGTGAGGACGCACTGAGAGAAGATGAGGACGAGCGGCGGTAAGTGATTTTAGGGTTTCGTTTTGGGTTTTTGGGTTTCAGTTACGAGTTTTGTTCTCATTTTGTTCGGTGATTTTTTGGATTTGGCGAATCCCACCCGTATCCTCCCTACTTTTGACCGTGTGCGCCTTGTTTGACCATTGACCCGTGTCGGACACGGTTTGTCCGACACGTGTCGTGCACGTGTCGGGGCGAATCCGTGTCTGATTCGAGTCGGACACAGATTCGTGGCCTCCGGGGGCGAATCCGTGCTTCATAGGCTGTTGGGTCTCGAAAAAGACGAAATGACTGATTCTCTAACTGTTTTAGTTGTGAGAAGAGATTCTATCGCCTGGTAAGAATCTTTTTATAATCGTTCTTTTTCAAGTATAGAAGATGAGAAGATTGACTCGACTTCCCTTTGTTTAACGTGGGCTCTGTGACGATGAGATGTGTCGCTTGATACTCATGTCGAGCTTACTTCTCATTGACGATCAGAGCAAGATTGCTTCAACTCGATGAGAAAACTA